>NW_011494454.1:3000-11939 GCF_000754665.1 Bison bison bison | reverse complement strand
CCCCCCCAACCACAGAGTCCAAAAGACTGTTCTATACATCTGTGTCTCTTTTGCTGTCTCGCATACAGGGTTGTCATTACCATCTTTCTAAATTTCATATATATGCGTTAGTATACTGTATTGGTGTTTTTCTTTCTGGCTTACTTCACTCTGTATAATAGGCTCCAGTTTCATCCACCTCATTAGAACTGATTCAAATGTATTCTTTTTAATGGCTGAGTAATACTCCGTTGTGTATATGTACCACAGCTTTCTTATCCATTCATCTGCGGATGGACATCTAGGTTGCTTCCATGTCCTAGCTATTATAAACAGTGCTGCGATGAACAGTGGGGTACACGTGTCTCTTTCGATTCTGCTTTCCTCGGTGTATATGCCCAGCAGTGGGATTGCTGGGTCGTATGGCAGTTCTATTTCCAGTTTTTTAAGGATTATCTCAATAGATGCAGAGAAAGCCTTTGATAAAATTCAACATCCATTTATGATAAAAACTCTCCAGAAATCAGGAATAGAAGGAACATACCTCAACATAATAAAAAAATATGACAAACCCACAGCAAACATTATCCTCAATGGTGAAAAATTGAAAGCATTTCCCCTAAAGAGTTGTAGATTTTTAAAAGATATTACCATCTTAACCATTCCTAAATGTGTGGTTCAGTAGTGTTAAGTGTATTCAGATTGTGCAACCAATAACCAGAACTTTATCACCTGGCAAAACTGAAAATCTATGTCATTAAGAAATGCTCTGGCAACCATCACTCTGCTTTGTGTTTCTACAAATTTGACTAAGCCATATACTTTTGAATTTTAGAGTACTTTTCCTTCTGGACTGGCTTATGGCACTCAGAGGAAGGTGCATCCAAGATGTGTAGTGTTTCAGAATTTCCTTATAAAGGTTGAATAATCGCTTATTGCTTTATTGGTTGAGGGACACTCGGGTTGCTTCAGCCTCTTGGCTCTTGTGAACAGTGCTTTCATGAACATGATGTACAAATATCTCATTGGCATCCTAATTTGAATTCTTGTGAATACATTCCCAGAAGAGTAATTGCTGGACTATATGTAAATTCTATTTTTAAGTTTTTTAGGAAACTCCATAGTGTTTTCAATAATGACTATTTTTTAACAGGCTTAATGCCTGAGATTCTTGAGGTCTTGGTATAAGGTAAATGTCTTCTAGTGTTATGTGTATTTGTGCACTTGTGTGTATGAGTTAGGAAAGAAAAGAGACAGAGGCAATACTCAGTGGTGAAGAGGAACGGTGTTGGACTTAGACTCTTCATCAATATTGTCATTGGTTACTACATAGATTATTGGAAGAAGACCACATAGCAACATAGCAACTCATATTTAATTGTTTATTAGTATAGTCCTGCTAAATCATTTCTTTAACTTATTCCAGGGAGATGTTCTGAATACTTTTTAAAAATAAGTCATTAGTATTTCACTTCCTTATTAACACTAAGAAAAATTATAATTTGAATGATTTATTATTTTCTCATCTCTATACTTTACATTATCTTCAGCTCAGTTCAGTCACACAGTCATGTCCGACTCTTTGTGACCCCATGTACTGCAACACATCAGGCCTCCCTGTGCATCATCAACACCGGGAGTTTACCCAAACTCATGTCCATAGAGTCGCTGATGCCATCCAACCATCTCATCCACCGTCGTCCCCTTCTCCACCTGCCTTCAATCTTTCCAGGCACTAGGATCTTTTCATGAGTCAGCTCTTCGCATCAGGTGGCCAAAGAATTGGAGTTTCAGCTTCAACATCAGTCCTTCCAATGAAAACCCAGGACTGATCTCCTTTAGGACAGAGTGGTTGGATCTCATTACAGTCCAAGGGACTCTCAAGAGTCTTCTCCAACACCACAGTTCAAAAGCATCAATTCTTCAGCATTCAGCTTTCTTTATAGTCCAACTCTTACATCCATACATGACTACTGGAAAAACCGTAACTTGACTAGGTGGACCCTTGTTGACAAAATAATATCTCTGCTTTTTAATATGCTGGCTAGGTTGGTCATAACTTTCCTTCCAAGGAGTAAGCGTCTTTTAATTTCATGGCTGCAGTCACCATCTCCAGTGACTTTGGAGCCCCCCCAAAATAAAGTTTGGCATTGTTTCCCCATCTATTTGTCATGAAGTGATGGGACCAGATGCCATGATCTCAGTTGTCTGAATGTTGAGCTTTAAGCCAACTTTTTCACTCTCCTCTTTCACCTTCATCAAGAGGATCTTTCGTTCTTCTTCACTTTCTGCCATAAGGGTGGTGTTATCTGCATATCTGAGGTTATTGATATTTCTCCCAGCAATCTTGATTCCAGCTTGTGCTTCTTCCAGTCCAGCATTTCTCATGATGTACTCTGCATATAAGTTAAATAAGCAGGGTGACAACATACAGCCTTGACATACTCCTTTTCCTATTTGGAACCAGCCTGTTGTTCCATGTCCAGTTCTAACTGTTGCTTCCTGACCTGTATGTAGGTTTCTCAAAAGGTAGGTCAGGTGGTCTGGTATTCCCATCTCTTGAAGAATTTTCTACAGTTTGTTTTGATCCACACAGTCAAAGGATTTGGCATAGTCAATAAAGCAGAAATAGATGTTTTTCTGGAACTCTGTTATTTATTTGATGATCCCGCAAATGTTGGAAATTTGGTCTCTGGTTCCTCTGCTTTTTCTAAATCTAGTTTGAACATCTGGAGTTTCACAGTTCACGTATTGCTGAAGCCTGGCTTGGAGAATTTTGAGAATTACTTTGCTAGTGTGTGAGATGAGTGTAATTATGTGGAAGTCTGAGCATTCTTTGGCATTGCCTTTCTTTGGGATTGGAATGAAAACTGACCTTTTCCAGCCTGTGACCACTGCTGAGTTTTCCAAATTTGCTGGCATATTGAGTGCAGCACTTTCACGGCATCATTTTTTTTGGGATTTGAAATAGCTCAACTGGAATTCCATCACCTCCACTAGTTTTGTTCATAGTGATACTTCCTAAGGCCCACTTGACTTCATATTCCAGGATGTCTGACTCTAGGTGAGTGATCACACCATCGTGATTATCTGGGTCGTGAATATCTTTTAGGTACAGTTCTTCTGTGTATTCTTGCCACCTCTTCTTAATAACTTCTGCTTCTGTTAAGTCCATACTATTTCTGTCCTTTATTGAGCCTATCTTTGCATGAAATGTTCCCTTGGTATCTATAATTTTTTTGAAGAGAGCTCTAGTGTTTCCCAGTCTAATGTTTTCCTCTATTTCTCTGCACTGATCACTGAGGAAGGCTTTCTTATGTCTCCTTGCTATTCTTTGGAACTCTGCATTCAAACGTGTATATCTTTCCTTTTCTCCTTTGCTTTTGGCTTCTCTTTTTTCACAGCTTTTTGTAAGGCCTCCTCAAATAGCCATGAGAATGTGATCCTATCTCTTCCTTTCTTAACTCTTTAACTTTCCCAATTCTTCTACTAGATCTTTCAAATTCCTTATGATGATCTCTCTTCAACTCATCTCTTCAACATCATCTGCCTCTTACTCAGCCACTTCCCATTTAGACTAAGCTTGAACTTCTTGGAAACTGTCATTACTATTCTACCTGCTTTTCTTTTATGTTTTCCTACACCCCTACCCTATCCCTTTTACTTATCCCTGAACATCCTTAAGATCTCACCTGACTTGTCAGTGCTTCAGAGATAATTTCCATAATTCCTACTGGATATTTCAATAGCATGTGTGAAAGTGAAAGTGTTAGTCAGTCAGTCGTGTCCCAGTCTTTGTGACCTCATGGACTTCAGCCTGCTAGGCTCCTTAGTCCATGGGATTCTGAGGCAAGAATACTGGAGTGGGTTGCCATTCCATTCTCTAAGAATTTTCCTGACCTGAGAATTGAACCCAGGTCTCCTGCATTGCAAGCAGATTCTTCACCATCTGAGCCACCAGGGTAGGAATTTCCATATTATGATACTGAGAATGAAGTTTTTATGACTTTCTTGTATTCTGAGTTTCCAGGTAGAGTGCCAAGTGGCACAAGCTGGCTTAACACCATTTCTCTATATTAGCACTTACTTCTGGAATATGCTAATCATTGTACAATTATTCTTTTAATGAATGTCATATATTTTATTATGTGTTGAATAATGAAGACTTTCATTTTTTTCATATATTCTCAAAGTTTCCCAGGTATCCCATTTGATTCTGTAATGATAATTAAATTCAGATATTTGAGTTGGTATAGGAATTTCTTTGAGTTTCTAATTGGTAATTTTATCAAGCTTTACACATCCAACTCACTCTCATCAAGCATTCTAAATTAAGAACGCAGAATTATTTCTATTGAAAATGCAAAGTAAACAAAGCAAAATGAGAATACCTTAGACAGAGATTTGGCAGGTTTGCAGAGGAGGCCTCCATCAAATTCAAAATTTGGTAGCACTGGGAGAGGAAATTCTAAATCCCAGTAGGCTCTAATGAGCCATATTTCACCTTCCAATCATTGTCTCATATGTTGTAGTGGGTCTTCCTGAAAGGAGAACAAAAACAAACAAACAAAAAATCTGAGAGGAAGTGACAATATTGTCAAATGCATATATTAGGTAATTTTTGGAAAAGAGCTTGGAGTGTTTTAGCCAAAGATGTTTGGAAGTGTTTTTTGATAAAGGAAACATATATGTGCATGTACAATATACAATATGCACGTGCCTGGCAAGTTGCTTCTGTCGTGTCTGATTCTTTATGACCCTGTGGACCATAGCCAGCCAGGCTCCTCTAGGATTCTCCAGGCAAGAATACTGGAGTGGATAGCTATCGTTTCCACCAGAGGATCTTCTGGACACAGGGGAGACAGTGGGTGGTGGTGGTGGCGGGGATGTTTGGGGGTAGGATGGGCAAAGGACTATCTGGTTTTTGCCCTCAGTTTTTAAAGACAGCTTTGTTTGACATAGAATTTTTGGCTGATGGTTTTGTCTTTCAACACTTTGAATATATCATCTCACTGCCATGGAGCATCCACTGTTTCTGATGAGATATAAGTAGTATCTTATAGGAGTTTACTGGTATGGCTGTATTATCTTCTATTAGTGCTTGAAGATTTTCTATCTTTAGCTTTCAACATTTCACTAGTGTCTGTGTATGACTCTCCTATGTTTATCCTACCTGGAATTGATTGAAACCCTGGGATATGTAGACTGATATCATTCATCATATTTAGGATGTTTTCTGCCATTATTTTTTGAAGATTTTGCTTTGCCTATCTTTCTTACAGCACTCCTATTTTGTGTATGTTAGTGTATTGGATTATGTCCCACAATTTGCTGCCCTTGTGTTCATTTCTCTTTATTCTTTTTTATCTCTGTTCTTTTGATTGTATTATTTTATTGATCTATATTGAATTTGCTGGCTTTTTCATCTGTGGCTTCAACTTGACTACTGACTCCTTCTAGTGAATTTTTTCCAGTATTGTAATTTTCAACTCTAAAATTTTCATTTGATACTCTTGAAAACATGATTTCTATCCCCTACGTTGTATCTCTTACTTTCTTGGGCTCCAAAATCACTGTAGGTAGTGACTGCAGCCATGAAATTAAAAGATGATTGCTCCTTGGAAGAAAGGCTATGACAAGCCTAGACAGCACATTCAAAAGCAGAGACATTGCTTTGTTGACAAAGGTCCATATAGTCAAAGCTATGGTTTTTCGAGTAGTCATGTATGGATATGAGAGTTGGATGGTAAGGATGGCTGAGTATCCAAGAATTGATGCTTTTCAACTGTGAGAAGGCTCTTTAGAGTCATTTGGACAGCAAGGAGATCGAACCAGGTAATCCTAAAGGGAAATCAACCCTGAATATTCATTGGAAGGACTGATGCTGAAGCTGAAGCTCTGATACTTTGGCTACCTGAGGTGAAAAGCTGACTCATTGGAAAAGACCTTGATGCTGAAAAAGATTGAGGGCAGGAGGAGTAGTTGGTGATAGAAGATGAGATGGTTGAATGGCATCACCACCTTGATGGACATGAGTTTGAGCAAGCTCTGGGAGATAGTGAAGAACAGGAAGCCTGGCATGCTGCAGTTCATGGGGTCACAAAGAGTCAGACATGACTGAATGGCTGAGAAACAACAATCTCTGACTTATAGATTCAGTTGGATGGGACATTAATTTATACTTCTCTTTACATCTTAAGAATGGTTTACTGAAGGTGGGTTGCATGCTTTTAGGAATTCAGAGTCCTCCATTTTGGTGTAATATAAGGATTCACAATGGCCTCATGGTCATTTGCTTGTGTGCCTCTTATGTTGCTTCAGTCATGTCTGACTCTTTGTGACCCAATGGACTCTAGCCTGCCAGGCTCCTCTGTCCATTGGATTCTCCAGGCAAGAATACTGGAGAGGGTTTGATGCCCTTACTCCAGGGGATCTTCCCAACTTAGGGACTGAATGCACATCTCTCATGTCTTCTGAATTAGCTGTTGGGTTCTTTACCACTAGTGCTACCTTGGAAGCCTGTGACTGTTTATATATGTATACACACACACACACACACACACATCAATGTATATATTTAGTTTATAATTTCTTTTATTTGAGTGTTTTGCATTTCTCATAGTTTCCTTTGGGTCATTGAATACAATTTACAATAGCTAATTTGAAGTTTTTCCCTGTTTGAACAATTAGTCTCTCTCATAGTCAGTTTGTATTGCATTTTTTCCCCCACATGGAGGTCACATTTCCATTTTTATTTATATGTATGGCGAAATTTTTGTTAAACTGTAACATTTATATAATAAGAGTATAGCAAGTCTGAATATTGATCCTCTGCAGGTCCATGTATTTTTACTGCTATTTGTTCAGTAACTGAATGGACTATTTTAGTGAAGTCTTTTTCCTCTACTATGTTAAAGCTATGATATGACTACTTGGAGAGTGCAGTCTTGGGCATACTCACATTCCCTGGGCTGACAGCGGTTATAGTGGGACACTCCTTTTGACTGTCTCTTTTTTTAGCTGTTAGCCCTCACCAGTTGTTGGGTGATTGTGCTATAGTTTTGGATAATATCTTGGAAGTATAAATTGCTCCAGCATCTGACCTCAAAAAGTTCAGATTTTTTTTTGCAGGGATGCTTTGGAAGTCAGTGTCTGATGTGTGTTCTGACCTCAGAAAGTCTCTTCTCAGCTGTGTCTGCCATTGGTTTTCTAGGGTTTCTGGTAACTTCCCAGTGGTTTAGCTTGTATCTGTCATGAAGCAACCAGCTTCTTCTTAGCTTCTTAGCAACAAATTTGTTCATAGCTTGTGGGCATTCATAGGTGTGAACTTCCCACTAAGTGCAAGTTGCACAGTCATGTTGACTCTTCGTGACCCCATGGACTGTAGTCCCTGGAATTCTCCAGGCCAGAACACTGGAGTGGGTAAGCCTTTCCCTTCTCCAGGGGATCTTCCCAACCCAGGGATCAAAGCAAAGTCTCCCTTATTGCAGGCGGACTCTTTACCAGCTGAGTTACAATGGAAGCCCAAAAATACTGGAGCGGGTGGCCTATCCCTTCTCCAAGGGATATTCCTGACCCAGGAGTCAAGGTGGGGTTTTCCTGAATTGCATGTAGATTCTTTGCCAACTGAGCTATCAGGGAAGCCCCGACCTTCCCACAATCTGATTCAAATAAAATGAATGCATTGAGACTAGGTTGGGGCTCTGTGTTTTATGCTTTGAATCTCCCTCTGATCAAACTCTCTGAACCTTGGCTTCCAGAGCTGGGGATATGGACAGTGGCACACTGCTCTCTCTGTTACATCCTTCTTTTAGGTGTAAATAATAGTGTCTATTTTTAGTTTGCCTCTTTCATCATGGAAGCTGCATTCTATGAATGAGCTGAGGAAATGACTATCTGCAATTCACTATACTCAATATGTTGTACCTAAATAGAATCTTTGCCCTTTGAGTGTGGCTGAGTGGAAGAAGGCAATGGCAAGCCACTCCAGTACTCTTGCCTGGAAAATCCCATGGACAGAGGAGCTTGGTAGGCTGCAGTCCATGGGGTCGCTAAGAGTGGGACACGACTGAGCTACTTCACTTTCACTTTTCACTTCCATGCATTAGAGAAGGAAATGGCAACCCACTCCAGTGTTCTTGCCTGGAGAATCCCAGGAATGGGGCAGCCTGGTGGGCTGCCTGCCGTCTATGGGGTCGCACAGATTCGGACACGACTGAAGCGACCTAGCAGCAGCAGCAGCAGCAGAGTGGAAGAAGGGAGAACCTCGTTGACCACTCTTGCCTGGAACTTAGCCTCTGTAACACACAGCTGAGATATGTGTGTGTGTGTGTGTGTGTGTGTGTGTGGAATTCAAGTGGCTTGACCCTTCTAAGGAGATACTATAGCACTCAAAAGGAATTGTAGGAGTGCGAGCTCTGTGTTCTTTCTGAACCTACTTAGAGTGGAATCTATTTTTCTGACTAAGGATAGTGAGAGAGGGAGAAATTTGAGGTTTAAATAGCACAGGATTTTGGTGGTTTTACTGTTGTAATTTTTTCTGGAATAAATGTGTCTTTACTGTATGTCTTCAGGAAAATTTCTAGACACTTTATTTATTTTTTTTAAATTAATTTTATTTTATTTTTAAACCTTACATAATTGTATTAGTTTTGCCAAATATCAAAATGAATCCACCACAGGTATACATGTGTTCCCCATCCTGAACCCTCCTCCCTCCTCCCTCCCCATACCATCCCTCTGGGTCGTCCCAGTGCACAAGCCCCAAGCATCCAGCATCATGCATTGAACCTGGACTGGCATCTCGTTTCATACATGACATTTCACATGTTTCAATGCCATTCTCCCAAATCTTCCCACCCTCTCCCTCTCCCACAGAGTCCATAAAACTGTTCTATACATCAGTGTCTCTTTTGCTGTCTCGTATACAGGGTTATCGTTACCATCTTTCTAAATTCCAT
>NW_011494454.1:0-476 GCF_000754665.1 Bison bison bison | reverse complement strand
CATTTTATTGGCATATAATTGTTGATAATAGTCTCTTATGATCCTTTGTATTTCTGTGTTGTCTGTTGTGATCTCTCCATTTTCGTTTCTAATTTTATTGATTTGATTTTTCTCCCTTTGTTTCTTGATGAGTTTGGCTAATGGTTTATCAATTTTATTTATCCTTTCAAAGAACCAGCTTTTGGCTTTGTTGATTTTTGCTATGGTCTCTTTTGTTTCTTTTGCATTTATTTCTGCCCTAATTTTTAAGATTTCTTTCCTTCTACTAACCCTGGGGTTCTTCATTTCTTCCTTTTCTAGTTGCTTTAGGTGTAGAGTTAGGTTATTTATTTGACTTTTTTCTTGTTTCTTGAGGTGTGCCTGTATTGCTATGAACTTTCCCCTTAGGACTGCTTTTACTGTGTCCCACAGGTTTTGGGTTGTTGTGTTTTCATTTTCATTCATTTCTATGCAAATTTTGATTTCTTTTTTGATTT
>NW_011494453.1:19218-21302 GCF_000754665.1 Bison bison bison | reverse complement strand
ACAGGTCAAAGGCTTTGGCATAGTCAATAAAGCAGAAATAGATGTTTTTCTGGAACTCTCTTGCTTTTTCAATGATCCAGCAGATGTTGGCAATTTGGTCTCTGGTTCCTCTGCCTTTTCTAAAACCAGCTTGAACATCAGGAAGTTCACGGTTCACGTATTTCTGAAGCCTGGCTTCGAGAATTTTGAGCATAACTTTACAGGTGTGAGATGAGTGCAATTGTGCAGGAGTTTGAGCATTCTTTGGCATTGCCTTTCTTTGGGATTGGAATGAAAACTGACCTTTTCCAGTCCTATGGCCACTGCTGAGTTTTCCAAATTTGCTGGTGTATTGTTTAGGTCCATGCAATTTCTGTCCTTTATGGTGTCCAGTGTTGCATGTTATTTTCATTTGATATCTCTAATTTTCTTAAAGAGATCTCTAGTATTTCCCATTCTATTGTTTTCCTCTATTTCTTTGCATTGATCACTGAGGAAGGCTTTCTTATTTCTCCTTTCTATTCTTTGGAACACTGAATTCAAATGGGTATATCTTTCCTTTTCTCTTTTGCTTTTGGCTTCTCTTCTTAGCTATCTGTATGGCCTCCTCAGACAACCATTTTACCCTTTTGCATTTGCTTTTCTTGAGGATGGCCTTGATCACTGCCTCCTGTACAGTGTCATGAACCTCTGTCCATAGTTCTTCAGGTGCTCTATCAGATCTAATCCCTTGAGTCTATTTGCCACTTCCACTGTATAATCGTAAGTGATTTGATTTAGGTCATACCTGAATGATCAATTGGTTTTCCCTAATTTCTTCATCTTATGTCTCAGTTTGGCAATAAGGAGTTCATGATCTGAGTCACAGTCAGTTCCATGGTGGCTCAGAGGATAAAAATCTGCCTGCAATGGAGGAGACCCAGGTTTGATCTCTGGGTGGGAAGATCCCCTGGAGAAGAGACTGGCTACCTACTCCTGTATTCATGCCTGAAAAGTCGCATGGACAGAGGAACCTAGTATGCTACAGTTCATGGGGTATCAAAGAGTTGGACATGACTGACCAACTAAGCACAGAGACAAGCACACAGCAATACACTCACATATATGTATATTTGTATGTTAGGGTACTGTTGCTTTTTAATTCTGTTATTTTATTTACTCTTCAAGATCTTTGCATACCTTTTGCTTCAGTGATTTTGTTTTTCAGTTTTACAGCTTTCTGTGAGCCAATAATAATAATAAAACAAAACTCTTCCAGTAGTACCACAATTACAAGTGTCAATATTTTCCCCCTGTGCTCTTGCTTTTATGTTTTTGTTTTGTTTTGTTAGGTTTCTTAATCTTTAAAATTCTTCTCTCTTTATGATGAAGCAGGTAACTTTTCAGGGACCTTAATCAAGGGCCTTCAGGTACATACATGTCATTTTAACCATCAAGTAGATAAATGACTAACCTAGATAGCATATTGAAAAGCAGAGACATTACTTTGCCAACAAAGGTCCGTCTAGTCAAGGCTATGGTTTTTCCAGTGTTCATGTATGGATGTGAGAATTGGACTGTGAAGAAAGCTGACTGCCAAAGAATTGATGCTTTTGAACTGTGGTGTTGGAGAAGACTCTTGAGAGTCCCTTGGACTGCAAGGAGATCCAACTAGTCTATTCTAAAGGAGATCAGGTCTGGGTGTTCTTTGGAAGAAATGATGCTAAAGCTGAAATTCCAATACTTTGGCCACCTCATGCGAAGTGTTGACTCTTTGGAAAAGACTCTGATGTTGGAAGGGATTGGGGCAGGAGGAAGAGGGGACGACAGAGGATTAGATGGCTGGATGGCATCCCCGACTCAATGGACGTGAGTTTGAGGGAACTCCGGGAGATGGTGATGGACAGGGAGGCCTGGCATGCTGCGATTCATGGGGTCACAAAGAGTCGAACACCACTGAGCAACTGAACTGAGATATAATTAGGAATATAGTTCAATTTTCACCAATGTGATCCACTTCACTTCATATATCATTTTAGCTATTTCTAAATGAAATTTACAACTATAAATGAGCCAGCTTTTGTAAATGGAGCACTGTCAAGAAGCTGAACTCATAGCAAAATATA
>NW_011494453.1:18063-18566 GCF_000754665.1 Bison bison bison | reverse complement strand
TAAATTATTTCACCAAGAGATGATAATACAGAGGTGTGTATGTGTGTTTGTGTGTGAGCACGAACTAAATGTTATAAATCTAAATTTTAGGTGAGATAAAACAATAACTTAAAAATCCAGTTAAATTCTGAGCAAAACTTAGATGTTAACATAAAAATATTGCTGCATTCTTATCAGCATTTGCTCATAGAAGTTTCACTCTCTGGCTATATATATCAGTTAAATATAAAATTATTCCCAAATGAAACTATTTTACCCCTCATAAAATTTTGATAGACCAATGATGGAAACATGGAGGATGACAAGTATTGATTAATATCAAAGAAAGAAGCTTTTTAAGCTCTCTTGATAGCAGTCGTTTTATAACCAAAATCCAAGAACTTCTTACTGCATCTGTCTAGTGTTTTGAAGTTTTTAGTATTTACCTGTTGGAGAAGGCAATGGCACCCCACTCCAGTACTCTTGCCTGGAAAATCCCATGGACAGAGGAGCCTGGTAGGCTG
>NW_011494453.1:17662-17963 GCF_000754665.1 Bison bison bison | reverse complement strand
AATGGCAACCCACTCCAGTGTTCTTGCCTGGAGAATCCCAGGGATGGGGGAGCCTGGTGGGCCGCCGTCCATAGGGTTGCACAGAGTCGGACACGACTGAAGCGACTTAGCAGCAGCAGTAGCAGTGTTTACCTGTGCTCATGGCACTCAATGCTCACAGCTACCCTTTGAGGAAAGAAACACAATAATCACTAAATATTTAATATATACTGGACAGTTTGGTAGACAGAACCTGACTGGGAGTTGATTACTTCTTCCATGATAGATTTTCGATTTCTCAGCAACATTTGTTTTAAATGTT
>NW_011494453.1:14351-17562 GCF_000754665.1 Bison bison bison | reverse complement strand
AGGCTCCCCTATCCCTGGGATTCTCCAGGCAAGAATACTGGAGTGGGTTGCCATTTCCTTCCCCGAAATGCAGCCTAGGTGTGGTTAATAGAGCATAGCCATTAGACTTAAGCACCCTTTGTTCCAAGACCATGTCTACAACTCCCTTCCTCTTTGACTTTTAAGATAATATTTAAGCTCTTCAAATTTTAATTGTTGATCTGGAACATTTTGATAATTATCAATACTCATCTCACGGGTTTGTCTTGAATTAAATGAAATAGTCTGTGCTATTTTGTTGTTGTTAGTCACTCAGTCATGTCAGACTCTTTGGAACCCCATGGACTGTAGCCTGCCAAGCTCCTCTGTTCTATGGGATTCTCCAGGGAGGAATACTGAAGTGAGTAGCCATTCTCTTCTCCAGGGGATTTTCCTGCCCCAGGTAAAAAACCTAGTTCTCCTGCATTGCAGGCAGATTCTTTACCATCTGAGACACCAGGAAGTCCATGTTAACTACTTAATAAAATGGTAGACTCGTAATAAGCAGTCAATTAATTTTAGCTGTTGTTAGTTTGTCTGTTGTTTGGCATAGCAATTCTTTATTCAGTTTTTTTTTTTTTTTCTATTTTACTAATGCAGTTAAACCCAGTCTGATTTTTCCCCTAGCATTTGAGTATTTATACAGTTGTCTTCTACCTAGTTTTATAAACTTATTTTTCAATATTTCTCTATACCAACTCAAAAGCTCTAATCTAATAGCTCTAGTGGTTACATTATGAAGAAGTCATACATATACACAATTCTCTGCTGCTACTCACATTTTTTTTTTTAGAATGAAATCTTCCTTTTTTCCCCTTATTTCTCCATAAATTACTTCCTTTACTCCTTCTACTGATTTATTGATTTTCTTTCTTGGCAGTGCAGCCCATGATCTAGTCATGTTATAGGCCCATCTTATAGCAAATAGAAGGTATTAAGTAAATATTTCATAATCTAGAAAGTGAATGACAGATGGTTGTTTGTAATCTTAAAGAAATTCCAAAGTATTATGATTTTCTTCAGACAAATGTACTTGAGGATAGGTATGAAGCAACCTTTATTTTCAAACTGGAGTGACAGGTTATAATTGAGTATTGTACACTTTTGTTACCGTATATAGAAAGGAAAGGAACACAGTTTTCTCTACATGTTTTATTAGGACCCCAAAAGGAATATTGAAAGAAATAACATCATTTCTTAAAAATGAAAGGTGTGCTCTTGCTACAAACAGTCACTTAGATAATGTGAATATTTGCTTATCTTTGGCTCGAAATGTTTATTTCACACATGTGTGTTTACTTCTAAAGTGAAAAAAACAAAACAAAACAAAAACATATAGTAGCTGTTGTTAGCATTGTAATATTGAATTCACCAGTGCCTCCCTTTGTAGAATACTGAATTGGCTATCATTAGTGTCAGATGTTATATACATTGCAATAACACTGTCTATGTAATTGTGATAAATTTTCCACTTCTGATTTGTCAGTTTAACTGATAAAAATAAATTGATGACTACCTGAAAATGACTGATGCTTTTCATCTATTAAGTAATGTCTGCTGGTACAGTACAAGTTTTTTTTTGTTTGTTTTGTTTTTTTAATGAGTTCTTGAATTCTGTTGAAGTCTGCATGTCCTAATCCTTTGTAAACAGTAAACAGGTGTGACAATTTACAGCAATCCAGTGAGAAGCTCTCTAATCACTCCATCTTGGGATTTTAAAATGTGTTTTAAATGTTTAAATTTAAATGTTTAAATTTTAAAATGGGAAAAGCTATAAATCTATTTTTATATACAGTAACATTTTTGAGCACATTACTTCGGTTTTTAGCTAGTGAAAAATCTTGAAAATCAAAATCTAGAAAGTGAAACTTACCAGATTATTTACCTTTAATCTATAGATAATTTTGTTATCATATTTTGTCTTTCATGCTCAATAATATTACAGTTTCAGATACTGCCTCTAAATCCCAATGTAAGAATTTCTAAAGTATTGTTACAAACATTGCTTTTAATAGATATGGTCATGCATGATCTTTTTTAGTATGCTGATTTTATTTCAATTATCAAAAATTCCACTTTATGCACAGTCTTCATTATGCCCAGGCTAACAGTTCTATGCACTTCATGCTTGCCAGATTTCAGAGCAGTTTTAGAAATGCTCTGTGATTGATTAAAGACAAATATTTGCAAATAATAAATTTTGATACCAAATTATGCATCCATTCAGTGGAATTCTTCATCAAGCTAAAGAGGAACTTTAAAAAGAATATGAGACAATAAATTAAAATGCACATTTTAATGAGCTATCAACTGGGTAATTTTGGAAAGAAAGTATTTTCTATCACTTTTACATCAAATTTGATTCCAGCAGTGTCTGTCTCTGTCCCTGTTTATAACCAACTTTCATGGCTATAGTTGACATCCTAGATATACTACAGCTTAGATCTCTTAGGGAGCACTTTTCATAGACTTTATCCTGTTTTCTAACAGAATAGAAATAGCATGCATTAAGGCACATGAGCCCACCATTTGTTGCTCAGGGACTGAGGTTTCACTTCAGGTGCATGATTGCCAGGAACTGAAGCTTTTTTAAATCTACCACATCTACTTGGAAAGCAACAGCTCCTACATGAGTGCAATCTTAATATTTTCCCCCTGAAAACAATGTCTCTTAATTCATTATTTTTTAATAGGCGTTATACTTGTAAAATGAAGAATTTCTTTTGTGATGGTGAGGACTACAGAACAAACATCACCCTTTGCCTTCTGAAATCATATGACCAGGTCAATAATGTGCTATAATTATTTATTATTTTCTGAGCTAAGGACACAATACTTGAATAAATTAAATTATTTTACCAAGAGATGATAATACAGAGGTGTGTGTGTGTGTTTGTGTGTGAGCATGAACTAAATGTTATAAATCTAAATTTTAGGTGAGATAAAACAGTAACTTAAAAATCCAGTTAAATTCTGAGCAAAACTTAGATGTTAACATAAAAATATTGCTGCATTCTTATCAGCATTTGCTCATAGAAGTTTCACTCTCTAGCTATATATATCAGTTAAATATAAAATAATTCCCAAATGAAACTATTTTACCCCTCATAAAATTTTGATAGACCAATGGTGGAAACATGGAAGATGACAAGTATTGATTAATATCAAAGAAAGAAGCTTTTTAAGCTCTCTT
>NW_011494453.1:13039-14251 GCF_000754665.1 Bison bison bison | reverse complement strand
TTTGGTAGACAGAACCTGACTGGGAGTTGATTACTTCTTCCATGATAGATTTTCGATTTCTCAGCAACATTTGTTTTAAATGTTGATAAAATTTTATAAAAAAATTAAAGTGTATTTCCTCCTGCTGTTTTTGATCTATGTCTTCTCATTCTCAGACAAAATAGAAGCCTCTTTCTCTCTCTCTCTTTTTTTTTTTTTTTTTTAATGTTATTAGGAGCCCTTGTCCCTTTTAAAAATTTTCCTCCTCTATTGTTCCCTTCAGACCTTTCTGCTCTTTTAATTCGTATGTTCTTACATCTTTAGTTGCCTTACAGGACTGTTACTGGCTATCTATTACTGTATAACAAAATAATCCTAAAGTTAGTAGCTTTAACCAATAACAATATTTATTTTTGTTCATGAATCAGCAGTTTTATTTTGTTTTTACTCTGGTAATTGTCATTTGGAGTGACTCAGGCTGCATGCCAGAATCATCTGAAGATGGCTTACAGTTTATAGCTAGAATTTTACAGAAGATACTGGCTCTTAGCTGTGATCTTAGCTGTGCTGTTGAATGGAATACTTATATGTAACCTCTTACCATCTGCAAATGTCATTAACATTCAAAATATGATACCAGGATTCCATGACAAGCTTCCAGATAAAAAGATGAACTTTATCACCTCCTATGACATAGCCTTAGAAGTTACATAAAATAATTCTCTCTACATTCTTTGTGTATGTATATTATAAAGCTGAATCAAGCTGAAGGGATAAAGTTCTTAAAGATCATGTTCAGTTGGAAAAATTGTTGTGGCCATTTTTGAAGTCACAGAACACTTTTTTCTCTTTTATTCTGTGAAACCTAGGTATTTCTCTGACTTCCTCTTCTGCATCCCACTACATAAAAAGGCACTCACTCCACCACAGAATAACCTCAGATATGCAGATGACACCACCCTTGTGGCAGAAAGTGAAGAGGAACTCAAAAGCCTCTTGATGAAAGTGAAAGTGGAGAGTGAAAAAGTTGGCTTAAAGCTCAACATTCAGAAAACATTCAGTGGAAACAGTGTCAGACTTTATTTTTTTGGGCTCCAAAATCACTGTAGATGGTGACTGCAGCCATGAAATTAAAAGACGCTTACTCCTTGGAAGGAAAGTTATGACCAACCTAGATAGCATATTCAAAAGCAGAGACATTATTTTGCCAAAAAAGTTTCGTCTAGTCAAGGC
>NW_011494453.1:7594-12770 GCF_000754665.1 Bison bison bison | reverse complement strand
GGATGAGATGGCTGGATGGCATCACTGACTCGATGGACGTGAGTCTCAGTGAACTCTGGAAGTTGGTGACGGACAGGGAGGCCTGGTGTGCTGCAATTCATGGGGTCGCAAAGAGTCGGACACGACCTGAATGACTGAACTGAACTGAACCACCACAGAATGCGCAGCAAGAAGCCATTATATCTTCTTTCCAGCCAAAGACTGCATTTACCAGACAACTGTTTATTGCTTTAGACATATCTTACAAAATCATTCTTTGAGCTTCATGCCACCTCACATTAAATGTGCTTCTGCTGTTAGCATTATAATTTATTGTTTTCTTGGCTATTCATCATTAATTGATGGATCCAGAACCTAGTTTCTAATGTTTCTTTCCCAAGCAAATTTTATTATCTCTATGTTAAGCTCTTACTTCATTATTATTTTACTTCTTCAGCTCCAAGGAAGAACAAAATGTTTGCTATAGTAACTCGCACCCACAAAGTTGCCAAAAACTTGTCACCATCCTGTAATACTAAACTTTTCTTCTGATTCTTTCACTTTTTAAATGATTCTACATTTGCGTATTGGAGTCTAAGTTATTTTTTTCCCACTGTGGATGCTATTTGTTTCAATAGAAAAATAGTTTTTTTGAGTTCTAGATTTTGGAAATTATTCCATATCTGCTGTTTATTAATCTAGACCAGGAAAATCAACTTTTCTGAACTTTTGTTTCTTCATGTGCAGTAGTTGAAAACAAAAAGTGTTGCTTTGAAGTGTGAGTGAGAACTAGTATATAAAATCCTAGGACCTAGAAGGCATTATTAGAACATTGCTAGTTTCCACTGTGAGATGTTTTTCTTTTTTGTCTTCCATAGCTATAAAAACCCAGGTGTTACACGTCTACTATATCCTATCATGCATAGTATTGTTGTATTCAGATCATATGTTTTCTCTGCTCCTTTTCAAAGCTACCAACCACTGGTGGAGGGAATGCTAGTCTTCTATAGGGTGTATAAATACATGTGTAATCTTCAAATTCAGCATTTATCTCAAGACTGACCTGCTTTCTTTTTTAGAAGCTTTTCTTCTTTATGAGTTATATATATGAGTGGTGTCAGCTCAGTTCAGTTGCTCAGTCATGTCCGACTCTGCGACCCCATGGACTGCAGCACGCCAGGCTTCCCTGCCCATCACCAACTCCAGAAGCTTGCTAAAACTCATGTCCATTGACTTGGTGATGCCATCCAACCATTTCATCCTCTGTCGTCCCCTTCTCCCACTGCCCTCAATCTTTCCCAGCATCAGGGTCTGTTCCAGTGAGTCAGCTCTTTGCATGAGATGGCCAAAGTATCCGAGCTTCAGCTTCAGCATTAGTCCTTCCAATACAGGACTGATTTCCTTAAGGATTGACAGGTTTGGTCTTCTTGCAAACTTTTTTCCAAGTCTTCTCCAACACTGCAATTCAAAAACATCAGTTCTTCAGTGCTTAGCTTTCTTTATGCTCCAACTCTCACATCCACATATGACTACCGGAAAAACTATGGTTTTGACTAGACGGACCTTTGTTGGCAAAGTGATGCCTCTGATTTTTAATATGCTGTCTAGGTTGGTCATAGCTTTTCTTCCAAGCAGCAAGTGTCTTTTAATTTCATGGCTGTAGTCACTATCTGCAGTGATTTTGGAGCCTAAGAAAATATTCTCTCACTATTTCCATTATTTCACCATCTATTTGCCATGAAGTGATGAGACCAGATGCCGTGATCTTAGTTTTCTGAAGGTTGAGTTTTAAGCCAGCTTTTTCACTCTCCTCTTTCACTATAATCAAGAGCCTCTTCAGTTCCTCTTTGCTTTCTATCATAAGGGTGGTCTCATCTGCATATCTGAGATTATTGATATTTCTCCTGACAATCTTAATTCTAACTTGTGATACATCCAGCTCAGCATTTCACAGGATGTTCTCTGCATATGTTAAATAAGCAGGGTGACAATATACAGCCTTAACATACTCCTTTCCCAATTTCAAAACAGTCCACTGTTCCCAATTTCAAAACAGTCCTTTCCCAATTTCAAAACAGTAATAACTCTTGCTTCTTTTTTTTTTTTAATTTACTTTTTTTTTTTAATTCAAGGATAATTGCTTTACACATTTTTGTTGTTTTCTGTCAAACCTCAACATGAATCAGCCATAGGTATACATATATCGCCTCTCTTTTGAATCTCCCTCCCATCTCCCTCCTCATCCCACCCCTCTAGGTTGATGCAGAGCCCCTCTTTGAGTTTCCTGAACCCTACAACAAATTCCCATTGGCTATCTATTCTACATATGGTACTGTAAGTTTCCATGTTATTCTTTTCATACATCTCATCTTCTCCTCCCCTCTCCCCATGTCCATAAGTCTATTTTTTATGTCTGTTTCTCCATTGCTGCCCTGTAAATAAATTCTTCAGTATCACTTTTTCTAGATTCTGTATATATGCATTAGGATATAGTATTTATCTTTCTCTTTCTGATTTGCTTCACTATGTATAATAGGTTCTAGGTCCATCCACCTCATTAAAACTAACTCAAATGCATTAATTTTTATCTCTGAATAATATTCCATTGTGTCTATGTACCACAACTTCTTTATCCATTCATCTCTTGAAGAACATCTGGGTTGCTTCCATGTTCTAGCTATTGTAAATAGTGTTGCAATGAAAACTGGGATACATGTGTATTTTTCATTTTTGGTTTCCTCAGGGTATATGCCTAGGAGTGGGTTTGCTGAGTCATATGGTGGTTTTATTCTTAGTTTTTTTAAGGAAACTCCATACTGTCTTCCACAGTGGCTGTAATAATTTACATTCCCACAATAGTGTAAAAGCAGTCCCTTTGCTCTACACCCTTTCCAGCATTTATTCTTTGTAGACTTTTTGGTGATGGACATTCTGACTAGTGTGAGATGATATTTCATTGTAGTTTTGATTTGCATTTCTTTAATAATAAGTGATATTGAGTATCTTTTCATGTGTTTGTTAGTCATCTGTATGACTTGTTTAGAGAAAGGTCTGTTTAGGTATTTTCCCCACTTTTTGACTGGGTTATTTGTTTTTTCTGGTATTGAGTTGTATGAGCTGCTTGTAGAATTTGGAAATTAATCCTTTGTCAGTCATTTCATTTGCTACTCCTTTCTCCCACTCTCAGAGTTGTCTATTCACCTTGCTTATACTTTCCTTTGCTGTGCAAAAGCTTTTAAGTTTAATCAGGTCCTGTTTCTTTACCTTCATTTTTATTTCCATTATTCTATGTGATGGATCACAGAGGATCTTACTTTGCTTTATGTTATTGAATGTTCTGCCTATGTTTTCATCTAAGAGTTTTATAGTTTCTGGTCTTTCATTTAGGTCTTTAATTAATTTTGAATTTATCTTTGTGTATGGTGTTAGGAAGTGTTCTTATTTCATTCTTTTACATGTAGCTGTCCAGTTTTCCCAGCACCATTTATTGACAAGGCTGTCTTTGCCCCATTTTATATTCTTGCCTCCTTTATTAAAAATAAGGTATGCATGGGTGCATGGGTTTATTTTGGGGCTTTCTATCTTGTTCCATTGGTCTATAAACCTATTTTTGTGCCAGTACCATACTACCTTGATGACTGTAGGTTTGTAGTATAATCTGATGTTAGGAAGGTTGATTCCTCCAGCTCTATTTTCCTTTCTCAAGACTGCTTTGGCTATTCAGGGTCTTTTGTGTTTCCATTTGAATTATGAAATTTTTTGATCTAGTTATGTGAAAAATGTCATTGGTAATCTAATAAGGATCACATTAAATCTGTAGACTGCATTTGGTAGTATAATCATTTTTATAATATTGATTCTTCTTACCTAGTAACATGGAATATCTCTCCTATGTTTATGTCATCTTTGATTTCTTTCACTAGTGTCTTATAATTTTCTGTGGACAGTTCTTTTGTCCCCTTAGGTAAGTTTATTCCTAGATATTAATTATTTTTGTTGCAATGGTGAATGGGATTGATTCCTTAATTTGTCGTTCTGATTTTCCATTGTTAGTATATAGAAATACAAGTGATTTCTGTGTATTGATTTTGCATCCTGCAACTTTGTTAAATTCACTGATTAGCTCTAGTAATTTTCTGGTACTCTCTTTAGGGTTTCTATGTACAGTATCATGCATTTGAACACAGTGAGAGCTTTACTTCTTATTTTCTGATCTGGATTCCTTTTATTTCTTTTTCATCTCTGATTGTTATAGTAAGGAATTCCTGAACTATGCTGAATAATAGTGGTGAAAGTGAACACCATTTTCTTTTTTCTGATCTCAGAGGGAACGCTTTTAGTTTTTCACCATTGAGAATAATGTTTTTTGTAGGCTTATCATACATGGTCTTTACTATGTTGAGTTAGCTTCCTACTATTCTCATTTTGTGAAGAGTTTTAATTATAAATGGGTGCTGAATTTTTTCAAAGGATTTTTCTGCATCTATTAATATCAGATTTTTTTAAATCTTTCAAGTTGTTAATATGGTGTATCACATTGATTGATTTGTGTATATTGAAGAATCCTTGCACCCCTGGAATAAACTCAACTTTATCATGATGTATGAGATTTTTGATGTCTCTCTGAATTTCGTTTACTAAAATTTTGTTGAGGATTTTTGCATCTATGTTCCTCAGTGATACTGGTCTGTAGTTTTCTTTTTTTGTGTGTTGTTTCTGTCTGGTTTTGGTATCAGGATGATGGTGGCCTTATAAAATGAGTTTGGAAGCATTCCTTTCTCTGCAATTTTTTGAAAGACTTTTAAAAGGATAGGCATTAGCTGTTTTCCAAATATTTGATAGAATTATCTTGTGAAGCCATCTGGTCCTGGGCTTTTGCTTTTTGGGAGATATTTTGTCAGAACTTCAATTTCAGTGCTTGAAATTGAGTTGTTCATAATTTCTATTTCTTTGTGGTTCAGACTTGGAAGATTGAACATTTCTAAGACTCTCTCCATTTCTTCTAAGTTGTCCATTTTACTGTCATATAGTTGTTCATAATAGTCTCTTATGATCCTTTGTATTTCTGCATTATCTGTTGTAACCTCACCTTTTTCATTTCTAATTTTGTTGATTTTATTCTTCTTTCTCTTTTTCTTGATGAGTCTATCTAAACGTTTGCCAATTTTGTTTATGTTCTCAAAGAACCAGGTTTTAG
>NW_011494453.1:6950-7056 GCF_000754665.1 Bison bison bison | reverse complement strand
CCCCTTTTTATTTTTTTCACTAACCTATTGGTTATTTAGGAATGTGTTGTTTAATCTCCATGTGTTTGTTTCTTACTTTTTTTTCCCTTGTAAATAATATCTAGTC
>NW_011494453.1:4502-6812 GCF_000754665.1 Bison bison bison | reverse complement strand
TCCTTCCTTATCTCTTGTAATTTTCTTTATTTTAGGTCTATTTTGTATGACATGAGGGTTGCTACTTCTACCTTCTTCTGCTTTCTATTTGCATGGAGTGTATTCTCCCATCCTCTCACTTTCAGTATATATGTGTCTTTAGGTCTGATATGGATTTCTTATAGATAGCATATATATGGGTCTTGTTTTTGTATTCATTCAGCCAGTCTGTGTCTTTTGATTGGAGCATTTAATCCGTTTATATTTAAAATAATTATTGAAATATATGTTCTTATTTCCAGTTTTTTAATTGTTTGGGGTTGACTTTTAGATCTCTTTTCTTCTCTTCTATTTCTTGACTATATAAGTCCCTTTACATTTCTTGTAAAGCTGGTTTGATGGTACTGAATTCTCTTAACTTTTGCTTGTCTGAAAAGCTTTTTATTTCTCCATCAGTTTTGAATAAGATCCTTGCTGGATACAGTGATCTTGGCTGTAGGTTTTTCCCTTCCAGTACTTTAACTATAGTCTGCCATTTCCTTCTGCCCTGCAGAGTATCTACTGAAAGATCAGCTGTTAAACATATGGGGTTTCCCTTGGATGTTAATTGTTGCTTTTCCTTTGCTGCTTTTAATATCTTTTTTGTTGTGTTTATTCTTTGTTTGATTAATATGTGTCTTGGCATGTTTCTCCTTGGGTTTATCCTGTGCCTTGTTGTGACTCTTGGACTTGATTGACTATTTTCTTTTCCACTTTGGAGAAATTTTCAACTATACTCTCTTCAAAAATGTTCTCACACCCTTTCATTTTCTCTTCTTCTTCTGGGATCCCTATAACTTGTATGTGCTGCATTTGATATTGTCCCAGAGGTCTCTGAGGCTATCCCCAGTTTTTTTCATTCTTTTTATTTTATTCTGATCTTCAGAAGTTATTTCCATCATATCATCTTCCAGCTCACTGATTCGTTCTTCAGCTTCAGGTAACATTTTAGTGATTCCTTCTAGAATATTTTAATTTCAAGAATTGTGTTGTTTGTCACTGTATGTTTATTCTTTAATTCTTCTAGGTCTTTGTTAATTGATTCTTGCATTTTCCCCATTTTGTTTTGAATGCTTGATCATCTTTAATATTATTATTATGAATTTTTTTCAGGTAGTTTCCCTATTTCTTCTTCATTTATTTGAACTTCTGTGTTTCTAATTTGTTCTTTTATTTCTGTAGTATTTATCTGCCTTTTCATTATTATTTTTTTAACTTATTGTGTTTGAGGTCTCCTTTTCCCAGACTTCAATGTTGAATTCTTTCTTCCTTTTGGTTTCTGCCCTCCTAAGTTCAGTCCAGTGGTTTGTGTAAGCTTCGTATACAGTGAGACTTGTGCTGAGTGTTTTCTGCCCTCCTAAGCTCAGTCCAGTGGTTTGTGTAAGCTTTGTATACAGTGAGATTTGTGCTGAGTTTTTGTTTGTTTTTCCTCTGATGGGCAAGGCTGAGTGAGGCATTAATCATGTTTGCAGATGATTGGGTTTGTATTTTTGTTTTGTTTGGTGTTTAGATGAAGCCTCATGCACAAGGTGCCACTGGTAATTGGGTGATGCCAGGTCTTGCATTCAGGTGATTTCCTTTTTGTGAGTTCTCACTATTTAATACTCCCTAGGGTTCACCATCTGGTAGTCTAGGATCTTGGAGTCAGTGCTCCCACTCCAAAGGCTCAGGACTTGATCTCTGGTCAGGAATGAAGATTTCACAAGTGGTTTGTTATGACCTTAAGTGAGATTTAAAAAATACCCAAAAATGGGAAACCAAAGAGGTACCCCAAATGGCAGTTACAAAATCAGGCAAATGATAATTAAAATAATGGAATATACACATATACATATACACCTATAGGCAAAGTCAAAACAGTTCAACAAAAATAAAGTACAGTAGATTGACCTGGCAAACTAAAGGAAATCAAAAGTTATATTTACTAGTTAAAAAAAAAATCCTAACTAAAGTACAAACTGGAAAACAAAACTGAAGCAAGGTGCCAAGTGGGGAATAGAATAATGAAAACAAAACTAACAAATATGTTGAGAGAAAAGGAAAGAAAGAATAGATATGCAAAGTTAAATAAAGGTAGGTTAAGAAGACTTATATACATTAATAATTAACTGCAAGGAGAAAAGAATAGTAGGAAAGACAAATTAAGGACTAAGTGTAAAAAAAAAAGGTGTAAAAAATTAAAATTATAAAAAAGAGAAAAGAAAAAAGGAGGAAAAGAATGGGGAAAAAAAGAAGAAGAAACAAAAAAATAAAAAAAAAAAAGGAAAACTCCACATAACTGTAAAAGCCCAA
>NW_011494453.1:3188-4133 GCF_000754665.1 Bison bison bison | reverse complement strand
CCTGCTGTGGGGGAAGCTCAGATTCTAATCTGGTCCTACTCCTGTGTGTTCTTGTCTCCAGTATCCACAGCTATCAGAGCTAGTGTGTTTTCTTTTGTGGGAGCTCTCAGTGTCCTTTTATATTCCATAGACACAGAGTCTGCCTAGTTGATCATGTGGATTTAATCTGCAGCTTGTACAGCAGGTGGGAAGGTTTTGGGTTTTCTTCCTTAGCCACACTGCCCCTGTATTTCAATTGTGATTTTATTTATACCTCTACATATTGGTTGTCCACTGGAGTTTACTCCTGATGTTTCCCTGGAGGGCTTGGGTTTGCCCCTGTGAAGGCCAGGTGTGGAGGTAGTGCAGCTGCTTGGGTTGCAGGGTTTCTGGCAGTCTGATTCTCAGGGGAGTTGGCTGCTTAAGGTGGCAGGAAATGTAGAGCTCTAGAAGTGTATGGCAACTAGTATTGGCCAATACACTCCAGTATTCTTGCCTGGAGAACCTCCTGAAAGAGAAGCCTGGAAGGTCACAGCTTACAGGCTCTCAAAGAGTTGAAAATGACTGAAGTGGCCCTGCATGCATAGATGCAAGAGTTTTTTTTTGTCTGTGGCAATTCTGTCCCAGTGAGAGTTGAGCACGAAGGTGGCACAGCTACTTGGCTTGTGGGGACGCTAGTGGCGCCAAGTGTGCAGGGACACGGACTGCCTCCACCACAGGAGTTATGGCCCTATCGGAGTCTTTTTTTAAGGCTCTTGTAGCTGGCGATCAGAAGGCTTCTTTGGCCAGTCTTTGTAGCTCTGACCATTCAGGCACTTAGAGGAATCCCTTGCCTGGGGTCTCTCTCTGTTGTTTGGCACATCAGGCACATAGAGAGGTCCCCTGGCTGGGGTCTACTCTGTAGTTCAGTGCCTCAGGTGTGTGATGGGTCAGCCTCTCTATTGTTTCAGCTGCTGATGCTGGTTG
>NW_011494453.1:1123-2208 GCF_000754665.1 Bison bison bison | reverse complement strand
TTACAGGAACTCTTTTGCTTTTTGTATGATTGAACAGATGTTGGAAACTTGATCTCTGATTGGTCTTCCTTTTCTACATCCAGCTTGAACATCTGGAAGTTCTCCATTCACATACCTTTGTATCCTAGCTTGGAGAATTTTGAGCATTATTTTGTTAGCTTCTGGAATGAGTGCAATTATGATGTAGTTTTAACATCCCTTGGTGTTGCCTTCTTTGGGATTGGAATGAAAATTGATCTTTTCCAGTCCTGTGGCCACTGCTGAGTTTTTAAAATTTGCTGGCGTATTCAGTGCAGCACTTTCACAGCATCATTTTTAGGACTTGAAATAGCTCAGCTGGAATTCCATCACCTCCACTAACTTTGTTCATAGAGATGCCTCCTAAGGCTCACTTGACTTCAGACTCCAGGATGCCTGGCTCTAAGTGAGTGATCACCCCATCGTGTTTATCTGGGTCATTAAGATCTTTTTTGTATAGTTCTTCTGTGTATTCTTGCCACCTCTTTGTCATATCTTCTGCTTTTGTTAGGTCCATACCATTTCTGTCCTTTATTGTTTATTCATTGTTTGCATGAAATGTTCCCTTGGTATCTCTAGTTTTCTTGAAGAGATCTCTAGTCTTTCCCATTCTGTTGTTTTCCTCTATTTCTTTGCATTGATCACTGAGGAAGGCTTTCTTATCTCTCCTTGCTCTTCTTTGGAACTCTGATTTCAAATGGGTATAGCTTTCCTTTTCTCCAATGCCTTTATCTTCTCTTCTTTTCTGAGCTATTTTTAAGGCCTCTTCAGACAACTATTTTGCCTTTTTGCATTTCTTTTTCTTTGGGATGGTCTTGATCACTTTCTCCCGTACAATGTGACAAACCTCTGTCCATAATTCTTCAAGCACTCTGTCTATCATATCTAATCCCTTGAATCTATGTGTCACTTCTTTTGTATAATTGTAAGGGATTTGAGTTAGGTCATACCTGAATGACCCAAGTAGGTTTTCCCTACTTTCTTCAATTTAATTCTGAATTTGGCAAAAAGGAGTTCATGATCTGAGCCACAGTTAGCTCCCAGTCTTATTTTTGTTGACTGTATAG
>NW_011494453.1:0-964 GCF_000754665.1 Bison bison bison | reverse complement strand
AATTTTTAATTCCAGGATGTCTTATAGGTCTTCATAGAACTGTTCAACTTCAGTGTCTTTGCCACAAGTGGTTGGAGCATAGACTTGGATTACTGTTACATTGAATGGTTTGCCTTGGAAATTAACAGACAGCATTCTGTCATTTTTGAGATTACACATAAGTACTGCATTTTGGACTCATTTATTGACTATGATGGCTACTCCATTTCTTCTAATGGAGTAGATATAATGTAGTAATAGTAGCCCACAGTAGTAGATATAAAGGTCATCTGAATTAAATTTTCGCATTCAAGTCTATGTTAATTCACTGATTTCTAAAATGTCAATGTTCACTCTTACCTTCTCCTGTTTGACCACTTCCATTTTACCTTGATTCGTGGACCTAACATTCCTGGTTCCTAGGCAATATTGTTTTTACAGCATTGGACTTCACTTCCATCACCAGTCACATCTACACATGGGTATTGTTTTTGCTTTTACCCCTTCTCTTCAATCTTTCTTTTCAATCTTTCTGAAGTTATTTCTCCACTGATCTCCAGTAGCATATTGGTCACCTACTGACCTAGGAATTCATCTTTCGGTGTCATTTTTTTTTTTTTTTTTTTTTTTTGAGGGATCTCAGTACTGTTTTCCATGTTGGCTGCATCAATATACATTTCCACCAACAGTGTATAAGAATTCCCTTTTCTCCATATCTGGTATCTTTTTGGATAATAGCCATCCTGACAGATGTGAGGTCAAATCTTATTTTGGTTGTAATTAGAAAATCCTTAATGATTAGTGGCATTTAATGATTAGTGGGCACAATCGAGGACAGAAATGGTATGGAACTAACGAAAGAAGAGGTGGCAAAATATATATGGAAGAACTATACAAAAAAGATCTTCATGACCCAGATTACCATGATGGTGTGATCACTCACCTACAGCCAGACATCCTGGAATGCAAAGTCAGGTGGGCTTTA
>NW_011494452.1:10194-10650 GCF_000754665.1 Bison bison bison | reverse complement strand
CTTATCATTTACAGGAAAATGTAGAGAAATTCGTGCCACTAGTAGAGGGATAATCATGCAACATGCAGATGATTTGCTGGCCCACTCAAAAACTAAAGAACAATGCAGAGATGACACTTTGTTAAAATTCCTCTCTTCACAGGGCCATAAGGCCTCCCTAGGCAAAGTGCAATATTGGCAAACTGAGGGAAAACAGTTAGGGCATCTGTTGTCAGAGGAAGGTGGCAAAGTGTTATGAGTGAGGAGCCAGCCAATTGTGCAGATAAAATCGCCAACTACAGAAAAATATCTTAGATAATTTGGGAACTAGTAGGATATTGGGGACAGGGGATTCTAGTTTTTTATAGGACAGTCGTAACTTCTGACAAAACAACTACATGGTTGTTCTCTAGATCCTCTGGGGTTTATCCCTAGAGTCTGAAGAGGCTTTTGAATAATTGAAATTGGCTACAGCTT
>NW_011494452.1:5085-5844 GCF_000754665.1 Bison bison bison | reverse complement strand
ATTCATGGACCTAACACTCCAGGTTCATATGCAATATTGTTCTTTATAGCATTGGACTTTACTTTCATCACAGACATATCCACAACTGAGTGTCATTTCTGCTTTGGCCTATCTACTTTGTTATTTCTGGAGCTATTAATAATATCTCTCCACTCTCTCCCAGTAGCATATTAGACATCTTGAGACCTGGGGAGCTCATCTTCTGGTGTCATATTTTTTCCCCTTTTTATACTGTTTATAGGGTTCTCATGGCAAGAATACTGGAGTGTTTTTCCATTCCCTCCTCCAGTGGACCACGTTTTGTCAGAACTCTCCAACCTGACCCGTCTGTCTTGAGTGGCCCTATATGCATTGCTTCATTGAGTTATGCAAGCCTCTTCACCATGACAAGGCAGTGATCCATGAAGGGGTGTCAAATGTGAGTTGATCATATATGAGGGGGTTTATTTCTGGGCTACTGATTCCATTTCATTAGTCTATGTGTCTGTTTTTATATCAATACCATACTATTTTGATTACTACAGCTGTGTATTATGGTTTGTTATTCAGAAGTATCATGCCTCTGGCTTTGTTCTTCTTTCTCAAGATTTCTTGGCTATTTGGTTCCTTTCTAATAAAATACATGTAGCAAATCATACAGCAGTCTTACTTCTGGATATCAAAAAGAAATGGAAACAGAATATAAAAAAGATTCAGAAGTATCATGCCTCTGGCTTTGTTCTTCTTTCTCAAGATTTCTTGGCTATTTGGTTCCTTTCT
>NW_011494452.1:537-958 GCF_000754665.1 Bison bison bison | reverse complement strand
TATTAAATTGTAAATTTTTTTATGGCTATAACAAAAGGAAGTGGAACACAGGCCTGTATAAAATATCACTGATTATAGCGAAAGAAATAGTTATTATGACCACAACTGGTTCCTATGAAATGTCCAGTCCAAGTCTCAAGTTTTTTCGTGCTCTGGTGTTCGCAGCAAGTTTTCAAATGTCCCATTGTTCAGGACCACCTGTTTTATCAAGGATGATCCTAGGACGAGGTGGGGGCTAATCCCACCTTTAAGCCACTCAAGAAGTCTTTTGTCATAGTAATGTTTCATCGTAGTGTCAGTGACCTTCCATATCACACACAGTGTTGTTAATATATTCTGAGTAGTCAGATAACCACATACCTTGGGTTCCCCAATCAACAATTGTATAATTAGCCACAAACATTTATTTTTTTTTGATTTG
>NW_011494452.1:0-437 GCF_000754665.1 Bison bison bison | reverse complement strand
GATTCATGCCAATGTATGGCAAAACCAATACAATATTGTAAAGTAATTAGCCTCAAAAAAAAATTAATAAATAATTTTTTTAAGGAAAAATAAACTCAGCATTCAGAAAACTAAGATCATGACATCTGGTCCCATCACTTTGTGGCAAATAGTTGGTGAAACAATGGAAACAGTGACAGACTTTATTTTTGTGGGCTCCAAAATGACTGCAGATGTTGACTGCATCCATGAAATTGAAATAACTTGCTCCTTTGAAGGAAAGTCAGTGTACTAAAAAGCAGAAGGATCACTTTGTCAACAAAGGTCCATCTAGTTAAGGCTGTGGTTTTTCCAGTGGTCATATATGGATGTGAGAGTTGGACCATGAAGAAAGCTGAGCACCGAAGAATTGATGCTTTTGAACTGTGGTGTTGGAGAAGACTCTTGAGAGTCCCTTG
>NW_011494451.1:5868-6592 GCF_000754665.1 Bison bison bison | reverse complement strand
CAGTTGTGTCCGACTCTTTGCGACCCCATGAATCGCAGCACGCCAGGCCTCCCTGTCCATCACCGACTCCCAGAGTTCACTCAGACTCACGTCCAACGAGTCAGTGATGCCATCCAGCCATCTCATCCTCTGTCGTCCCCTTCTCCTCCTGCCCCCAATCCCTCCCAGCACCAAAGTCTGTTCCAATGAGTCAACTCTTAGCATAAGGTGGCCAAAGGATTGGAGTTTCAGCCTCAGCATCAGTCCTTCCAATGAACACCCAGGACTGGTCTCCTTTAGGATGAACTGGTGGGATCTCCTTGCAATCCAAGGGACTCTCAAGAGTCTTCTCCAACACCACACTTCCAAAGCATCAATTCTTCGGCGCTCAGCCTTCTTCACAGTACAACTCTCACATCCATACATGACCACTGGAAAAACCATAGCATTGACTAGACTAACCTTTGATGGCAAGGTAATGCCTTTGCTTTTAAATATGCTATCTAGGTTGGTCATAACTTTCTTTCCAAGGAGTAAGCGTCTTTTAATTTCATGGCTACAGTCAAAATCTGCAGTGATTTTGGAGTCCAGAAAAATAAAGTCTGACACTCTTTCCACTGTTTCCCCATCCATTTCCCATGAAGTGATGGGACCGGATGCCATTATCTTTGTTTTCTGAATGTTGAGGTTTAAGCCAACTTTTTCGGTCTCCACTTTCACTTTCATCAAGAGGCTTTTTAGTTCC
>NW_011494451.1:5226-5768 GCF_000754665.1 Bison bison bison | reverse complement strand
ATTAACAAACTTTATAGGGCACATCTGTTAGCAATGAATATTCTCAGATGTTTAGTGTGATAATCATTGGTTTAAGTATTTCCACTTCATCTTCATTTTCAAAAAAGTATTTCTACTAGTTATAGAATTCTGGATGGCATAAATTCTGATGAGAATTTTTCTGCCTTTCTTAATTTTGTTCCTGTGTATGAAACGTGGCTTTTTGTTTCTCTTTCTGCCACTGCTGATGTCAAATCAGAATCACTGCTGATGTTTGAGTCAATCTTCCCATTTGTTGAGCTGACCTTCAGTTATTTTCTGGCTATAGCTATTTTCAATCCAATACAATTTTTTACTATATGCTAAACATGGAGAATTTTACCTTGTTGGGTTCTAGACTTTAGGATAGGAGTAATAGCAATAATGATAATTCCTTTCAGTGATGTTGGGATTGATCCTGTGATGCATTTCAGATGCTTAGAAGGAGATTTATCCTTTTCAGGCCTGATTTCAATCATTGTTAGACTGGACAAGAGCAGTCACTAATCTAGGGCTAATTAGCC
>NW_011494451.1:0-1805 GCF_000754665.1 Bison bison bison | reverse complement strand
TGAAGAGATGGAGCCAAAGCAAACACAACGCCCAGTTCTGGGTGTGACTGCTGATGGAAGTAAAGTCTGATGCTGTAAAGAACAATAGTGCATAGGAACCTGGAATGCTAGGTCCATGAATCAAGATAAATTGAAAGTGGTCAAACAGGACATGGCAAGAGTGAACATCGACATTTTAGGAATCAGTGAACTAAAATGGACTGGAATGGGCGAATTTAATTCAGATGACCATTGTATCTTCTACTGTGGGCAAGAATCCCTTCGACGAAATGGAGTAGCCCTCATAGTCAACAAAACAGTCTGAAATGCAGTATTTGGGTGCAATCTCAAAAACAACAGAATGATCTCTGTTTCCAAGGCAAACGATTCAATATCACAGTAACCCAAGTCTTTGCCCCAACCAGGGATGCTGAAGTTGAATGGTTCTATGAAGACCTAAGAGACCTTCTAGAACTAACACCCCCAAACGATGTCTTTTTCACCATAGGAGACTGGAATGCTAAAGTAGGAAGTCGAGAGATACCTGGAGTAGCAGGCAACTTTGGCCTTGGGGTACAAAATGAAGCAGGGCAAAGGATAACAGAGTTTTGCCAAGAGAACGCACTGGTCATAGCAAGCACCCTCTTCCAACAACACAAAAGAAGAGTCTACACATGGACATCACCAGATGGTCAGTAATGAAATCAGATTGATTACATTCTTTCCAGCAAAAGATGGAGAAGCTCTAAACAGTCAGCAAAAACAAGATCAGGAGATGACTGTGGCTAAGATCATGAGCACCTTATTGCAAAATTCAGACTTAAATTGAAGATAGTAGAGAAAACCATTAGAACATTCAGGTACAATCTAAACCAAATCCCTTACGAATATACAGTGCAAGTGACAAATAGATTCAAGGGATAAGATCTGATAGACAGAGTGCCTGAAGAACTATGGACAGAGGTATGTGACATTGTACGGGAGGCAGTTATCAAGACGTTCACGAAGAAAAAGAAATGGAAAAAGGCAAAATGGTTGTCTGAGGAGGCCTTACAAATAGCTGAGAAAAGAAGAGAAGCTAAAGGCAAAGGAGAAAAGGAAAGATATAACATTTCAATGCAGAGTTGCAAAGAATAGCAAGAAGAGATAAGAAAGCCTCCCTCAGTGACCAGTGCAAAGAAATAGAGGAAAACAATAGAATACGAAAAACTAGAGGTCTCTTCAAGAAAATCTGTGATACCAAGGGAACATTTCATGTATATATGGGCATAATAAAGGACAGAAATGGTACGGAGCTAACAGAAGCAAAAGATATTAAGAAGATGTGGCTACAATACACAGAAGAACTATACAAAAAAAGAACTTCATCACCCAGATAACCATGACGGTGTGATCACTCACCTAAAGCCAGACATCCTGGAATGCAGAGTCAAGTGGGCCTTAGGAAGCATCACTACAAAGAAAGCTAGTGGAGGTGATGAAATTCCAGTTGAGCTATTTCAAACACTAAAAGATGATGCTGTGAAAGTGCTGCACTCAATATGCCAGCAAATTTGGAAAACTCAGCAGTGGCCATAGGACTGGAAAAGGTCACTTTTCATTCCAATCCCAAAGAAAGGCTATGCCAAAGAGTACTCAAACTATCCCACAATTGCACTCATCTCACACGCTAGTAAAATAATGCTCAAAACTCTCCAAGAAAGGCTTCAACACTATGTGAACAGTTAACTTCCAGGTGTTCAAGCTGTATTTAGAAAAGGCAGAGGAATCAGAGATCAAATTGCCAACATCCGTTGGATCATTGAAAAGGCAAGAGAATTCCAGAA
>NW_011494450.1:9106-9642 GCF_000754665.1 Bison bison bison | reverse complement strand
CCACTTTAAACTGGTCAATGCTTTATGCTTCAATCCCCCCATTTCTCTTTGTACATTCTTCAAGCTTGTGGGAAATCATCCTCAATTTGGTTAATGAGCCTCAAATTCTGTAGAAAATGATAATCCCAGGTCCCAGAGTTTTGTACCACCAGGACTGGAGTGTTACATAAGCACTGACAAGGTTGGATTAATTGGTATTTAAGAAAAGTGATTATCAGAGGCTTTGTTTCCTTCACATGTCTCTTTTCAGGCTATTGCTTGAAGTTTGGCATTTTGCTGCCTGGATGGAATTTATTACTATTGGGTCATCTGTCTTGGCTCTTCCTGGCCACTCCTCAGCCCAAACTGAGCTCTGCAGTTGACTGACCAATTTATTCCACTGTAGTGCTGAAAATAGTTTACCTTTTGGCCAGCAGAGCCTGGACCAACTGTCTTTAACCAATGCTTGCTGCCTCTTCCCAGCCTTCATGGATTTAAGTTGACATCAACCAGCACTCTTATCAGGAACTTGAGGTCTCCCTGGAAAGCCCTTGCAT
>NW_011494450.1:4749-5355 GCF_000754665.1 Bison bison bison | reverse complement strand
GAAGAAAACCATAATTTGAATAGGAACAAGCACCCCCATGTTCCTTGCAGCACTGTTTACAAGAGCCAAAACATGGAAACGACCTAAAGGTCCATCAACAGATGAAAAAGATGTGATACATAAATACAGTGGAAGAATACTCAGCCATAAGAAAGAATGAAAGAATGCCATTTTCAGCAACATGGATGGACCTAGAGATTGTCTGAGTAAGTCAAAGACAAATACCGTAGTATATTGCTCACAGGAAAATCTAATTTTTTAAAATGACACTGATGGTAGACACCTTGAGTCTGGCGCCTTAGACCACTCGGCCATCCTGACACGCTTTTGAAACAGATTCATGGTTACCTAGCAGAACTTTGTGAGCAGGGATACATTAGAAGCTTGAGATGAACATACACATACAACCATTATAGAAAATAGATAACAGAACAGGACCTCCTATACTCAATATTCTGTAATAGCCAATATGGGAAAAGAATCTGGAAAAGATTGAATATATGTGTAACTGAATCACTTTGCTTTACACCTGAAAGTAACACAAGATTGTAAATCAACAAACCTCCAATAAAATTTTTTTTTTAAAAGAATATCCATCTGTAATAA
>NW_011494450.1:0-427 GCF_000754665.1 Bison bison bison | reverse complement strand
TGCCATTTATCCATTCACAAGAGAGAGATGGGACAGTGTATAGTAATAGAATTCTTTGAAAGCAAAATTATAAAACAGAGAATATAAAATTATTAATTTTATATTAAATGTCAGTCACCTTCTGCCTATGCAATGGTAGGCTATCCACTTCAATACATGCTATGTTCTACATAATGGATACTAACTTAGCTGGTGGTGATGATGAAGATGATGACACAGAAACATTTCATACAATCCTTGCCTACAGTTATGAGCTCTTAGCACAAAGACACTCACACACATACTCAACAGATAAGATTATTACCGGTATGGCACAATGATTATTTACTACTCATTGAGTGGAAGTGGATCATCATGTAGGTCTTCATTCCTGACACCTTCTTGCTGAGTAGGCTGAAGAGGAGGAGGAAGAGGAGGGGTTGACCTT
>NW_011494449.1:144397-145740 GCF_000754665.1 Bison bison bison | reverse complement strand
GACTCCCCATGGACAGAGGAGCCTGGCGGGCTACATTCATGGGGTCTCAAAGAGTCAGACACGACTGAGTGACTGACCACAGCACGGCAATCCATGTCCCAAGAGTTCCTGGTGCTGGAGAAGAGACTACTGCAGGCCCTGGGCACTGCACACTGGGCCGGACGGTGATGGGAGGCCGGGAGCCAGCAGAGAGGTCTGGCAGTGGCTGTGGGTGGCCTGGCATGTAATGTGGTCTCCCCGAAGTTCCCATCAGGGGGTGTGCTACCCCTCCTCTGATACCCCTGTGAGTCCTGCAAGATCTCCTCTCCACCTGGCAGGACTCACGTGTCTGATGTAGTTTTGGGGGCTGGATTCTGATTCCCTGAACCTCAGCCTCAACCTCCTCACAATGCGTGGTTTCCAGGTGATGCATGGTGCTTGACAGTAAAAGATTTTTGTCTCTTAAAAAAGGAAGAAGTGGTTTATATATACAATGAAATGCTACTTGATCATAAAAAAGAGGGAAATTTTGCCATTTGCAGCAATATGGGTGGACTTGGAGGGCATTATGCTAAGTGAAATAAGTCAGAGAAAGCCTGACTGTATGTGATCACTTATATGCGGAATCTACAGTAGAACAAGCTAATGCCTATAATGAGAAAGAAGCAGACTTACAGATACAGAGGACAAACTAGTGGTTACCAGTTTAGGGGGAAAAGTGCGGAGGGGGGTGAAGAGGTACAGACTATTAGGTATAAAATAGACTACAAAGACATTGGACAGCATGTGGAACACAGGCAATGTTTTACAACTAACAAGGGAGTATAAGCTTTAAGACTGTGAATCAGTGTAGTGTAGACCTGTGACTTACATAGTGCTGTGCATCAACTAGACTCAATATAAAATGTTAATCTCATCCCCCCAAATTAAAAAATACAGTGATTTTATGCTACCTTTCACTAAGCTATTACGGTTGTGGTTTACAACGTCAATCCTCTCCTTAAAGAACTGTATTTTTACATTTGCAGAATGCTTCAAAACCATGCTTTTTTTTTTTTTTCCTTTTTTAAATTTTATTTTTAAACTTTACAATATTGTATTGGTTTTCCATATATCAAAATGAATCTGCCACAGGTATACCTGTGTTCCCCCATCCCTGAACCCTCCTCCCTCCTCCCTCCCCATACCCTCCCTCTGGGTCATCCCAGTGCACCAGCCTCAAGCATCCAGTATCGTGCATCGAACCTGGACTGGCGACTTGTTTCACATATGATATTTTACATGTTTCAATGCCATTCTCCCAAATCATCCCACCCTCTCCCTCTCCCACAGAGTCCAAAAGACTGTTCTATACATCAGTGTCT
>NW_011494449.1:137029-140486 GCF_000754665.1 Bison bison bison | reverse complement strand
CCACTGAGATCCTGATGGCAGCCTTGTGAGAACCCGAGCAGGAAACTCAGGATAGTCTACAATAAATAACCAAACTGATCACGTGGACCACAGCCTTGTCTGATTCAGTGAAACTATGAGCCATACCATGTAGGGCCACCCAAGACAGATGGATCATGGTGCAGAGTTCTGATAAAACGTGGAGAAGGGAATAGTAAACCACTTCATCATTCTTGCCTTGAGAACCCCATGAAAAGGCAAAAAGATATGACACTGAAAGATGAACTCCTCAGGATGGTAGGTGCCCCATGTGCTACTGGAGAAGAGGGGAGAAATAGCTCCAGAAAGAATGAAGAAGCTGAGCCAAAGTGAAAACAACACACAGTTATAGATGTGGTGGTGGTAAAACAAAGTCCGATGCTATAAAGAAGAATATTGCATAGGAACCTGGAATGTTAAGTTCATGAATCAACATAAATTGAAAGTGGCCAAACAGGAGATAGCAATGGCACCCCATTCCAGTACTCATGCCTGGAAAATCCCATGGACAGAGGAGCCTGGTGGGCTGCAGTCCATGGGGTTGCAAAGAGTTGGACACAGCTGAGTGACTTCACATTCACTTTTCACTTTCCTGCATTGGAGAAGGAAATGGCAACCCACTCCAGTGTTCTTGCCTGGAGAATCCCAGGGATGACGGAGCCTGGTGGGCTGCTGTCTATGGGGTCGCACAGAATCAGACACGACTGAAGCGACTTAGTAGCAAATAGGAGATGGCAAGAGTGAACATTGACATTTTTGGAAACAGTGAACTAAAATGGACTGAAATAGGTGAATTTAACTCAGATGACTATTATATCTACTACTGTGGGCAAGAATCCCTTAGAAGAAATGGAGTAGCCCTCATAGTCAACAAAGAGTCTGAAATGCAGTGCTTGGATTCAGTCTCAAAAGCAACAGAATTATCTATGTTCATTTTCTGTGCAAACTATTTAATATCAGTAATTCAAGTCTATGCCCCAACCACTAATGCCAAAGAAGCTGAATTTGAATGGTTCTATGAAGACCTACAAGACCTTCTAGAACTAACAACAACAACAACAAAATGTCCTTTTCATCATAGTGGACTGGAAAGCAAAAGTAGGAAGTCAAGAGATACCTTGAGTAACAGGCAAGTTGGGCCGTGGAGGTCAAAATGAAGCAGGGCAAAGGCCAACAGAGTTTTGCCAAAAGAACACATGGTCACAGAAAAATCACTCTTCCAAAAACAAAAGAAATGACTCTACATGTGTACATTATCAGATTGTCAATACTGAAATCAGACTAATTATATTCTTTGCAGTCAAAGATTGAGAAGCTCTATACAGACAGCTTTGGCATAGTCAATAAAGCAGAAATAGATGTTTTTCTGGAACTCCCTTGCTTTTTCTATGATCCAGCGGATGTTGGCAATTTGATCTCTGGTTCCTCTGCCTTTTCTAAAACCAGCTTGAACATCAGGAAGTTCAAGGTTCACACATTGCTGAAGCCTGGCTTGGAGAATTTTGAGCATTATTTTACTAGCGAGTGAGATGAGTGCAATTGTGTGGTAGTTTGGGCATTCTTTGGCATTGCCTTTCTTTGGGATTGGAAGGAAAACTGACCTTTTCCAGCCCTGTGACCACTGCTGAGTTTTCCAAATTTGCTGGCATATTGAGTGCAGCACTTTCACAGCATCATCTTTCAGGATTTGGAATAGTTCAATTGGAATTTCACGCCTCCACTAGCTTTGTTCGTAGTGATGCTTTCTAAGGCCCACTTGACTTCACATTCCAGGATGTCTGGCTCTAGGTCACTGATCACACCATTGTGATTATCTGGGTCGTGAAGATCTTTTTTGTACAGTTCTTCTGTGTATTCTTGCCATCTCTTCTTAATATCTACTGCTTCTGTTAGGTCCATACCATTTCTGTGCTTTATCGAGCTCATCTTTGCATGAAATGTTCCTTTGGTATCTCTGATTTTCTTGAAGAGATCTCTAGTCTTTCTCATTCTGTTGTTTTCCTCTATCTCTTTGCATTGATTACTGAAGAAGGCTTTCTCATCTCTTCTTGCTATTCTTTGGAACTCTGCATTCAGATGTTTATATTTTTCCTTTTCTCCTTTGCTTTTCACTTCTCTTCTTTTCACAGCTATTTGTAAGGCCTCCCCAGACAGCCATTTTGCTTTTTTGCATTTCTTTTCAATGGGAATGGTCTTGATCCCTATCTCCTGTACAATGTCACGAACCTCATTCCATAGTTCATCAGGCACTCTATCTATCAGATCTAGGCCCTTAAATCTATTTCTCACTTCCACTGTATAATCATAAGGAATTTGATTTAGGTCATACCTGAATGGTCTAGTGGTTTTCCCTACTTTCTTCAATTTAAGTCTGAATTTGGCAATAAGGAGTTCATGGTCTGAGCCACAGTCAGCTCCTGGTCTTGTTTTTGCTGACTCTATAGAGCTTCTCCATCTTTGGCTGCAAAGAATATAATCAATCTGATTTCAGTGTTGACCATCTGGTGATGTCCATGTATAGAGTCTTCTCTTGGGTTGTTGGAAGAGGGTGTTTTTTATGACCAGTGCATTTTCTTGGCAAAACTCTATTAGTCTTTGCCCTGCTTCATTCCGTATTCCAAGGCCAAATTTGCCAATTACTCCAGGTGTTTCTTGACTTCCTACTTTTGCATTCCAGTCCCCTATAATGAAAAGGACATCTTTTTTGGGTGTTAGTTCTAAAAGGTCTTGTAGGTCCTTTTAGAACTGTTCAACTTCAGCTTCTTCAGCATTACTGGTTGGGGCATAGACTTGGATTACTGTGATATTGAATGGTTTGCCTTGGAAATGAACAGAGATCAATCTGTCGTTTTTGAGATTGCATCCAAGTACTGCATTTTGGACTCTTTTGTTGACCATGATGGCCATACAAATTTCTTGAGAAATTTGTATGCAGGTCAGGAAGCAACAGTTAGAACTGGACATGGAACAACAGACTGGTTCCAATAGGAAAAGGAGTTCGTCAAGGCTGTATATTGTCACTCTGTTTATTTAACTTATATGCAGAGTACATCATGAGAAACGCTGGACTGCAAAAAACACAAACTGGAATCCAGATTGCCAGGAGAAATATCAATAACCTCAGATGTGCAGACGACACCACCCTTATGGCAGAAAGTGAAGAGGAACTCAAAAGCCTCTTGATGAAAGTGAAAGGGGAGAGTGAAAAAGCTGGCTTAAAGCTCAACATTCAGAAAACGAAGATCATGGCATCTGGTCCCATCACTTCATGGGAAATAGATAGGGAAACTGTGGAACAGTGTCAAACTTTATTTTTCTGGTCTCCAAAATCACTACAGATGGTGACTGCAGCCATGAAATTAAAAGACGCTTACTCCTTGGAAGGAAATTTATGACCAACCTAGATAGCATATTCAAAAGCAGAGACATTACTTTGCCA
>NW_011494449.1:136363-136501 GCF_000754665.1 Bison bison bison | reverse complement strand
GCTGCACTCAATATGCCAGCAAATTTGGAAAACTCAGCAGTGGTCACAGGACTGGAAAAGGTTAGTTTTAATTCCAATGCCAAAGACAGGCAATGCCAAAGAATGTTCAAACTGCTGCACAATTGCACTTATTTCACA
>NW_011494449.1:131948-135657 GCF_000754665.1 Bison bison bison | reverse complement strand
GAAAAGGCAGAGAAACCAGAGATCAAATTGCCAACATCTGTAGAATCATAGAAAAATTAAAAGAGTTCCGGAAAAACACCTACTTCTGCTTCACTGACTAAGCCTTTGACTGGGTAGATCACAACAAATTGTGGAAAATTCTTAAAGAGATGTGAATACCAGACCACCTTACATGCCTCCCGAGAAATCTGTATGCAGATCAAAAAACAACAGAACTGGACATGGAGCAACAGACAGGTTCCAAATTGGGAAAGCAATACATCAAAGCTGTTTATTACCACCTTGCTTATTTAACTTACATGCAGAGTACATCATGCAAAATGCCAGGCTGGATGAAGCAAAAGGTGGAATGAAGTTTGCCAGGTGAAATAGCAATCACCTTAGATATGCAGATGACACCAACCTTATGGCAGAAAGTGAAGAGGAAATAAAGAGCCTCTTGATGAAAGTGAAAGAGGAGAGTGAAAAAGCTGGCTTAAAACTCAACATTCAAGAAACGAAGATCATGGCATCCAGTCCCATCACTTCATGGCAAATAGATGGGGAAACAATGGAAACAGTGACAGACTTTCTTTTCTTGAGCTCCAAAATCACTGCAGATGGTGACTGCAGCCATGAAATTAAAAGACACTTGGTCCTTGGGAAAAAGCTATGACAAACCTAGACAGCATATTAAAAGCAGAGATATTACTTTGCTGACAAGGATGAGTCTAGTCAAAGCCATGATTTTTCCAGTAGTCATGTATGGATGAGAGATTTGGACCATAAAGAAAGCTGAGTGGTGTAAAATTGATGCTTTTAAACTGTGGTATTGGAGAAGATTCTTGAGAGTCCCTTGGACTGCAAGGAGATCAAACCAGTCAATCCTAAAGGAAATCAACCCTGAATATTCATTGGAAAGACTAATGCTGAAACGGAAACTCCGATACTTTGGCCACCTGATGGGAAGAACTTACTCACTGAAAAAAACCCTGATGCTAGACAAGGTTGAAGGCAAGAGGAGAAGGGGTTGACAGAGGATGAGATGGTTGGATGGCATTACCGACTCAATGGACATGAGTTTGAGCAAGCTCCAGGAGTTGGTGATGAACCAAGAAGTCTGGCGTGCTGCAGTCCATGGGGTCACAAAGAGTAGGACATGACTGAGTGACTGAACTGACCTGAGCTGATTTGGAGAGATGCACTGAAAAAAATATGAAAAATAAAAGCAGTGTGGAGAGGATATGCCCTATTTCTTGTTTTTGCTCTCAAGTGGTCTCTCTTTTAAAAAATAATCATGATTGTGGATGGTGGTACTCTTGTTCTTTTAAGTACTTATTTAGCAAAAGACAGCAAGCTCATAGATACAGAGGACAGATTTTTGTGTGGATTGGGTGTCATAGGTGATTTGGAGCTTTTTTGTTCATTTTGATTTAAATAAATCAAATTGTTCTTTGAAAAAAAAAATTACATTATTTATGCAAAATCTGTCCCATCCGTGTTAACTCTATCCCCAGAGATGCCAGCTGAGACCCACATGGGACCTTTGTCAATGTCTGCTGTGACATGACATTTACTGCTTGCCAATTCTTGGCCCATTCCAATTCCCAACCATCATTGTTCTGTGATAATTTTCACAGAGTGCGAGAGGGAACAGGGAGAAGAAACTCATTCAGGAGGAATCATTCCTAAGGCATCTGGATACAGATGCGATCTCCTCCTATGGAGGAGGAGATACATGTAGACTTCATGTAGATACAAAGGGATGGGACTGGGTTCCTAGTGAGAAATTTAGTCTCTTCACTTCTGCTTGGTCTGTATGGAGCAGTTCCCTGGGTACTTCCCCAGATTTGTGACTAGTTGGCTGTGCAAGGGAGGGAGGAGGGAAGTCAGCTGAAGGGGCAGCAGCATCCCTTTGTCAAAGGCCCTGGGAGGGGAAGGGCAAAGGGGGTTGAGCAGCACAGGGGAGAGGGAGTCATTTCTCTCCACTGACTGCAAACTCCACACTCACAGCTCACATCTCTCAGGAATCCAGAGTCCTCTTTGCCACAGTGGTGGATATTTTCTTCCTGATGCTCTTTGCCTTCACGAACTGAAGTGAAGTGAATGAAAGTTGCTCAGTCATGTCTGACTCTTTGCGACCCCATGGACTGTAGCCTGCCAGGCTCCTCTGTCCATGGAATTCTCCAGGCAAGAATACTGGAGTGGGTAGCCATTCCCTTCTTTCGGGGATCTTCCCAACCCTGGGATAAAACTCAGGTCTCAGGCATTGCAGGCAGATTCTTTACCATCGGAGCCATGAATGAAGCCCATCAAAAGTCTGCTTGTTTCATCCTACATTATTTATCTGTTCTAGGGGTCTGCAGAGGTGGTGTGGAGTCCACAGCTTGGGGAGGTGGGGGAAGATGAATCTGACTGGCCTAGAATCCTGCTTGGGGATGCACCAGTGAGTTTTTGCTACTGGTCACTATTTTAGGTATTGATTGAAAAACACAACTGTAAAAAATCTTGTTTTCCTATTTTTTCCTCACATGCATTGATATAGCATTTCTCAGACCACTCTGAAAAGTGTAAGAGGCACCAACTTCTTTCTCTAAGACCTAATTTAAAATGTAATTATTGGGAAGGGGGTTCAGGATTGGAAACACATGTACACCCGTGGTGGATTCATGTTGATGTATGGTAAAAACAATACAATATTGTAAAGTAATTAGCCTCCAATTAAAATAAATTAAAAAAAGAAATAAAAAAAGAAAAATTAAAAATAAAACCATAAATGTGAAGAATTTTTCAGTAGAATGAGTTTGGAATAGTGTACAGGGCAGGGGGAGGACTATTAATTCTCAGCTTTGTCTTCAAGGTGGGTGCTCAAAAAAAGTTTGAAATCCTATACCAGTCTCTCCCTCCTCATTATAGTTTTTACCCATCTGAAATTCCCAAGGACACACTATTCTTGATCAGCAATGAATAACATTGGGATCTTAGGCTGTCAAGCTTTTCAATCAAGCTGTCCAGGAGGCCAGTGATGAGGACTTTTCCCACTCATGTTCAAGTTTCCCGCTCATGAGATGAGTCCACAGGCACTGCCATCTGTGGCCACCACCCTGCCTGCTTGGCAGGGGCAGCAGTGTCTTCGCATGCCCCACTGAGCAAGCCCACTGTCTCTGCCCACAGGCATGTTGCCCCCAGGACGACACGAGGCCAGGCTGCTCTGGACTGCCTCGGGGCATTTGAGGGATCCCAGTACTCCATGAAAAAAAGTGGATGATGTTCCTGCTGCTCTCTGAGTCGTGCGTCTGAACTATATGCAGAAGTTTCCCCACCTAGGGCACCTGGCTCAGGAGGCTGGCTGGAGAACCAGGCAGTTACAGCCACCCTGGAGGAGAAGAGGAAGAAGAAGGTCAAGATCTATTTCCACAAGAAGCAGCAGCTCATGAGGCTATGGAAACAGGACAAAAAGAACAGAGAAGGAAATTTACAAGTTCCCAGAGATCCTCAATACCCATGGATTCCTACTCTGAGCACTCAATAAAACAGACTGCTTATTCTTTTTAAAAAATAAAACCCAAAAACTATCCATGAGCTCTTCAGATAACCTAGTAGCAGGTGCGTGGCATCCCATCCCATCTCTTCATGGCAAATAGATGGGGAAACAGTGGAAATGGTGACAGACTTTATTTTGGGGGGCTCCAAAATCACTGCAGATGGTGACTGCAGCCATGAAATTAAA
>NW_011494449.1:125908-131085 GCF_000754665.1 Bison bison bison | reverse complement strand
GAAGCTCCAATACTTTGGCCACCTGATACGAAGAGCTGTCTCATTGGAAAAGACATGATGCTGGGAAAGATTGAAGGCAGGAGGAGAAAGGGATGACAGAGGATGAGATGGTTCGATGGCATCACCGACTCAATGGACATGACTTTGATTCAACTCCAGGAGCTAGTGAAGGACAGGGAAACCTGGCATGCTTTTAGTCTATGGGGTCACAAACAGTCTGCTTAGGGACTGAACAATGACGACAATGGGAAAAACATCCTGTTCATTGCTCTAAACCATGTGTTACTGTAAAAATACATAGACCTCACCATTTTAGAAACACCTACCACTTCTTTTAGAGGAGATATCTCCAAGCCCTGTATTGAAAAGAAATTATTGTTTTAAGCTTAGAGAAGGATCATGAAGTACAGAAACAGTTGGAATATAGAGATTATCTGTGATGCATTTAAAGAGGAACAGAATGATTCAGGGTGGTTTTTTGAGATGGTCAGACTGCAAAGAAAATACTCTGAGGAAGTCAGGCTTCAATAGTCATAAACTTCAAATGGAAGAGCTAGATTAAATGGTAATCAAGTTCTCTTGTAGCCCTGACAGTATATGCATTCAGGACTTTTTGACATGTCTGTGTAGTTTTAAAATTTGTGAATGCTTGTAGCCTTCATGTTTGGGATGTGAAATAATTAATGGGGAAGTTCTGGCCAACTGCAGCTGGAGGGGAGTTGATGGTGGCATACACACACACACACACACACACACACACACACAAGTATCAGAGCCTATGTTTCCATGCAGCAGAGATTTTTCTCAGCTGAACTCAACATGGAAACTAGTTCATTCTGTTAGAAAAGCGAGGGAGGTATATAAACCAGCCCACCACAGTGCTGGGAGAGCACAGAGGCCACAGCGATGGAATGCCCAGGGTGTAAAAGGAAGTCATAAAGTAGGTAAGCAAAGAGAGAGAGACCGAGTGGGGGGGAGACCCTTCCTGAAGATAATAAATAACTGGAGAGGAATTCCATAGGCTATACTAGAGGAAAAACTCTTTACAAAGAGTGAAGAGGCTCCCTTATTAATGCCACGTATTCTGTGCAATAACAGATGTAAAACCTGGTAACTTCCTGCACTGACATTCAAGGCCAGGAAACAAGGGAGCCCCAGCACAGAACAGAACAGAATGGGGCTAAGGAAAGGGTTTGACAGCCCCTGGAGGCCACAGAACACTGGACCGGACTAGGGCAGAGAGGGCCCCCTCAGGCCCGGCTGGGTCCTTATTAGACCCACAAGGCCTATCTGGGGCAGGGAGTTGAGCCTTTAAGGTTTCCACAGTCTGTTCATTTTAACAAAGTTCCTTGCGTTTATAATGCTCCAGATTAAAGATCTCTTCCAGATATTGGTACAGGGCACTGTACTCTTTGCATAACCTGAATTTTCAGTACTCCCCAAGCTTTGTGTCTGGAGAAAACATGAGAGCACCCTGTCTTCCTCAGGTTGCCTTCAGCAGGCTTCCTTCTCCACTTCGTACTTTTACAGATCCATTCTCATTCCATCCATGGGGAACGCAAAGGCACAAGGCTGAGGGTTACAAATGAGGCACAGGGATGCTAACTGGTTTGTCCAGAGTCACCACATCTGAAACATAGAGCCCACCAACATAAGCTAAAATGTAACTCTTCTGACACCTAGTGCATCCGTCAAGTTTTGCTAAGGGGACTTCCCTGGAGGCCCAGTGCTTAACAACCCACCTGCGCAGCTGCAGGGGACGCAGCTGAGATCCCTGGTTGGGGAGATAAGCTCTCACGTGCCTCGGAGCAACGAAGCCTGTGCGTGGCAACTGCTGAAGACCTCACAATCCGGAGTCCATGCGCCACACGAAAGGTCCCTCATGACACAACAGATGTCAACAATGAAGGCCTGATGCAGCCAAATAAATAGACTTTTTTTTTTTTTTTAAGGTTTAAGGTGCTATACAGGGGACAGAAGGATACACTAGGCAAAACCCCAACTCTGGAACTCTCGGGATCTCAGAGGAGATAAATGGCCAGCAACTTCCCACATGACTTGGCTCGGGCTATGATGTTTGTAAGTCTAGGGCAGTGCCCTCAACCAGGTACAGCTTTGCTCCTCAAGAGACATTTGGCAGTGCCTGAAGACATTTCCGGTTCTCACAACTTGGGAGCTGCTACTGGCATCTCGTGGGGAGACCCAAGAATGCTGCTAAGATTCATCAATAAACAAGACAGCCTCCCACAGCAAAGAGCTACCCAGCCCCAAATGTCCAAAGAGCCTAGGTTGAGAACCCCTAGCATAGAGCAGTATAGGGATACAGTGCAAGGACTCAACTCTGCCTGGTCGTAAGATGGTGGAGGATTTATCAGGGAAGCAGGTGATGCTTGAAGTATCAGGAAAAATGAGCAAATAGCATCCCAAGTATCCAAAAGAACCAACAGGCGAGAGCAACGCGACATAGTCTATTGTACACATATCTATAATTTGATCTAAGCTGAAGGTGACTCTTCAGTGAAGGGGAACCATTGATGGTATTAACCAGAGAGGTGTAGGCTCATGCACTCAATAGTTTGTTATATTAGTGTTGAGCAGAAGATCTCAAACTTCATGTGGGGTATGAATAAAAAATACAGATTCCAGATCTACCAGCATACACACACATGCATAAATATCCTGATGCAGGAACACAGTAGGTCTAGGGTAGAGCCCTGAAACCAGTACTTTTTATAAGTACTCCGTGCAAGTCTAAAGCAGGTAATCCAGCTCCTCACTGGTATACAGAATATATTTGACAGTGGTAAAATTGCAAACTCAAAGAAAATAAACAGGAATTTCAGAAAGAGACTAACTAAGTAGACTAATTCTTTTCTTTGTTCTGAACTGGGTGCTTATATAGGAATCTACTGCTTTAGTACAAGTCACACAGCAGGAGAGCTACTCTTCCTGGATTCCTGGGACGGGAGAAGCACTGAAGAAATGTACACTCCATGTGACACTTTCTGGGCAGTTCTTGGGGGTCCCAATTGCTTCTCCAACTTGAAAAATTCTGTGTCCCCAAACCTTGCAGACACAGCGTACTTGCTTCCTGTCCCCAAAGAGATCATCCCTGGGCTTCCCCATCAGTCATACCATGAGAGCTTGGGTAGTTTTGTTAGCTCTTTCCCTTAGTCGTCTCATCTATGTGCTCTGATAATGATATGGGAAATTATAGAAGCCCAAATAGGATTTTTACAATAGAAAGAAAAGAATAGTAAAGAATCTACAAGACAGGACCCTGAGATCTGACAGATGGAACTCTGAGAGGTTGGGTGTCTTGCCCAAGGCCACAAAGAGGAAAAAAGCTTCAAACTCAGATTTCCTGACTTTCAGTTTATGGTTGCTTTCATTGCATAAGAGTGAAGAGTCAGAAATGTTAATTTTGTTGTGGAAGCGATCCAAAACCTTACCCTGTAACCCTGGAAAGAAAGAATGAGTCATATCAGAACTGTAAAGAAAATTTTCCAAACTAAGTTTACCTTAGAAAATAAATAGAAATAAATCAGGGGAGAGAGGCCCCGCTGAGACCATGAAGCCCCTCAAGTTAGAAGTCAATCAGAGATGCCAATGGCAGACTTACTGACCAGGCTCTGTGGTCCATTGGAGTTCAAAGTGGACTTGGAGCCCTCAGTGAGGAGGAAAGAAAATGTGTTCTCATTCTTTGGCCATGTGCTATCTAAGGGTCTTTAGTTTCACCAAGTTTTACAATTGCTTTCACAAAGACAATAATGCCTGTTTCCTATGTAGTTTAAGTAAACAAGAAGGAGACAGAAAGGCACCTTTGTGAAACAAGACTTTAAAATTTCTATCTAAAGAAAGAAAGCGAGAGATCTGTTCTCTGCACTGTTCCATAAGATAAGTTCATTAAGATAAATAGTTCTAGTTTGACCTCAGTTCTGCTTGGCAAATGGCTCCCTTTCCCACCACCCACCCATGTCGAGAACATCAAAGATTTTAAAGTGAATAAAAATGTTTCCAAATAGTTTCTTGAGCTGATCCTATTCTCATCAATGGGTCACCACAGAGGTTCTGTGGGAAGGTGATTGTATGTTTTTTCTGGCAAAACCAGCTTGTCCAAACCCAGAGTTTATTCTGTTGTGACTGTAAATTCCTATGAGCAACAGAAAGAGTGCATATCATCTGAACACAGAAACGATAATGCACAGGAATTAGGAGGTAATCTTTATTTTTTTTTAACTTTACAATATTGTATTGGTTTTGCCATATATCAACATGAATCTGCCACAGGTATACACGTGTTCCCCATCCTGAAGCCTCCTCCCTCCTCCCTCCCCATACCATCCCTCTGGGTTGTCCCAGTGCACCAGCCCCAAGCATCCAGTATCGTGCATCGAACCTGGACTGGCGACTCATTTCACATATGATATTTTACATGTTTCAATGCCATTCTCCCAAATCATCTCACCCTCTCCTTCTCCCACAGAGTCCAAAAGACTGTTCTATACATCAGTGTCTCTTTTGCTGTCTCGTATACAGGGTTATTGTTACCATCTTTCTAAATTCCATATATATGCGTTAGTGTACTGTATTGGTGTTTTTCTTTCTGGCTTACTTCACTCTGTATAATAGGCTCCAGTTTCATCCACCTCATTAGAACTGATTCAAATGTATTCTTTTTAATGGCTGAGTAATATTCCATTGTGTATATGTACCACAGCTTTCTTATTCATTCATCTGCTGATGGGCATCTAGGTTGCTTCCATGTCCTGGCTATTATAAACAGTGCTGCAATGAACACTGGGGTACACGTGTCTCTTTCAGTTCTGTTTTCCTCAGTGTGTATGCCCAGCAGTGGGACTGCTGGGTCACAAGGCAGTTCTATTTCCAGTTTTTTAAGGCATCTCCACACTGTTCTTCATAGTGGCTGTACTAGTTTGCATTCCCACCAACAGTGTAGGAGGGTTCCCTTTTCTCCACACACTCTCCAGCATTTATTGCTTGTAGACTTTTGGATCGCAGCCATTCTGACTGGCGTGAAATGGTATCTCATTGTGGTTTTGACTTGCATTTCTCTGATAATGAGTGGTGTTGAGCATCTTTTCATGTGTTTGTTAGCCATCTGTGTATCTTCTTTGGAGAAATGTCTATTTAGTTCTTTGGCCCATTTTTTGATT
>NW_011494449.1:123431-125436 GCF_000754665.1 Bison bison bison | reverse complement strand
AAAACAGGACATTTCTAAAGAAATCCAGATGGGCTGGGACTGCCTTTATATTTAAGCTTTAACTCATGGGGCAACATAAAATTACCTCTTCGCTTGTCCCTTGGAAGAAAAGCTATGACCAACATAGACAGCGTATCAAGAAGCAAAGTCATTACTTTGCCAACAAAGGCCCTTCTAGTCAAAGCTATGGTTTTTCCAGTAGTCATGTATGGATGCAAATGTTGAACTATAAAGAAAGCTGAGTGCCAAAGAATTGATGCTTTTGAACTGTGGTGTTGGAGAAGACTCTTGAGAGTCACTCGGACAGCAGGGAGATCAAGCAGTCAGTCCTCAAGGATATCAGTCCTGAATATTCATGGGAAGGACTGATGCTGAAGCTGAAGCTCCAATATTTGACCACCTGATGCAAAGAACTGACTCATGGGAAAAGACCCTAATTCTGGGAAAGATTGAAGGTGGGAGGAGAAGGGGATGACAGAGGATGAGGTTGGATGGTATCTCCAACTTGATGGACATGAGTTTGAGTAAGCTCTGGGACTTGGTGATGGACAGGGAAGCCTGGCATGCTGCACTCCATAGGGTCACAAAGAGTTAGACACGACTGAGTGACTGAATTGAACTGAACTGAACTGAATTTTAATAACAAAGGCAGTTTCTCTGATTGTAAAGTATTATGAACATTCTATACTTACTCTTGTATGTTAGTGGTACTTCGGAGAGTGATCATTGGGAGAAATCATTTTCATTCCCAGAAAACATCTATGAGGTGCTTTTTTCATGCTAGGCACTGTACAAAAAGAACTGCACAGCTATGTTCTTGTTTTTGAGTAGTTTAAAATTGAATCAATATATTATTTGCTTATCGTCAGTACATTCAAAATCTTGAGTGAGAATTCTTAAATATTTATTGTTCAGGCAGAAAGCTAGCAATCTCTAATCGTCTATGTGTATTGCATATGTGTCTGCGGTTCTGTTTTCATAAAATGAACTGAATTATAAATTCAATTTTACTTTTAGTGGAAAATTCATCAGTGAGACTATAAAAACGTATTTGGCAACTCAGACCATGTGTCACAAATCAGTAGTCAGAGAGGAAGGCCACTTCCTCAGGCATTTGCGTCTCTGTTGGAGAAATGGATAGCTGTGATAAACAAGCTAAGTGTATACCCTCCACGCCCTGCCCTCTGTTTCTGCCGACAATATCACCAAGCCATTAATTACATAGACTTAAAAACCTTACCAACCCCCTCTCTTGACTGTCAAGTTTTACTGATTCTACCATTGTAGTGACTCCCCTCCTGTATGAATTTCTTCACGGACAGAGGAGCCTGGTAGGCTACAGTCCATAGGGTTGCAAAGAGTTGTACATGACTGAAGCGACTTAGCACACACACACGAGCTACATTTATATATAGGCTGTTCCTTCCACAGCCTATCTTCCAGGGGCTTCTCATAGCAGTTTGGTATTCTTTCTTCAGAGAAAAATTACCTGTGGCTTTCCTGTTCTGGGCTGTAAGCTCCCTGACAGCAGAGACCTTGCTTTGCTAACTGGTTTCTATCTGCTCAACTAGAACATCCAGCAAGCCCCTGGCACCCAAAAGGGTTACAGTAAATAGCAGTGGATCCCAGGCAAGTACTTCACTCAGCTTGGTTTTAGTTTCCTCATCAGTAAAATAAAAATACAAGTACCTGAGACAGGGTCTGTATGTCAGTGGTGCATATTAGATGCTGGATAAGCATTACTGTGCTCTCTCCTCACCAGACTGGACATATTGTATAGGTCAACGCAGAATGAAGCAGCCTGGAGTTAGATCTGGGGACAGTGACACCCCTTGCACCCCCATTTCTTTCTCCAAAACCAAGACATAACAAAATCTACCTGTGAAAAGAAACTCAATGCACGTTCCTCTTACTGAGGCACAGAGCTTAAAATCTACGGTTTCATTGTTTGGGAGTCGGGGCCCAAAATGGCATGCCCATCCCTTGCCAATCACTTTAAGACCAG
>NW_011494449.1:122137-122482 GCF_000754665.1 Bison bison bison | reverse complement strand
CTGTGAAAGTGCTGCACTCAATATGCCAGCAAATTTGGAAAACTCAGCAGTGGCCACTGGAAAAGGTCAGTTTTCATTCCAATCCCAAAGAAAGGCAATGCCAGAGAATGTCAAACTACCAAACAATTGCACTCATCTCACACGCTAGTAAAGTAATGCTCAAAATTCTCCAAGCCAGGCTTCAGCAATATGTGAACCATGAGCTTCCAGATGTTCAGGCTGGTTTTAGAAAAGGCAGAGGAACCAGAGATCAAATTGCCAACATCCGCTGGATCATTGAAAAAACAAGAAAGTTCCAGAAAAACATTTATTTCTGCTTTATTGACTATGCCAAAGCCTTGGACT
>NW_011494449.1:116418-121225 GCF_000754665.1 Bison bison bison | reverse complement strand
GACAGGTGATGGACAGGGAGGCCTGGAGTGCTGCGATTCATGGGGTTGCAAAGAGTCGGACATGACTGAGCGACTGAAATGAACTGAACTGAACTGAATCTTTCATAACTCAGAACAAAATGGCTAAGAGAATGGTGACCACAGTCTGCATCTAAAACATGTGTATTTCTTTCTGTATCTGGGAGGATTTTCTGAGTTTTGGGTACCTTACTATAGTAAAATATATACTTATATCTAAGGAGATCCAACCAGTCCATCCTAAAGGAGATCAGTCCTGGGTGTTCATTGGAAGGACTGATGTTGAAGCTGAAACTCCAATACTTTGGCCACCTGATGCCAAGAGCTGACTCACTGGAAAAGACCCTGATGCTGGGAAAGATTGAGGGCGGGAGGAGAAGGGGATAACAGAGGATGAGATGGTTGGATGGCCTCACCAATTCAATGGACATAAGTTTGGGTAAACTCTGGGAGTTGGTGATGGACAGGGAAGCCTGGCGGTTCATGGGGTCACAAAGAGTCAGGCACGACTGAGGGACTGAACTGAACCGAACCAAACTGAAGGCATACCCATCATTTCACTTGTTACTATCAGATCTCTCTATTTGATTGTCTAGTCCTCAAATAGAAGTGCTTTGGGTAGGGGGTGGGGTAGCAATAATAATATGACCTGGTATCCAAACTGAACACACAAGCACAGATCACTTTCCAAAATGTCCATGATTTCAGAGCATAAATGCAGACACACCCTTAAAAGAAGCATTGGAAAGGAGAAACTCTGGCCAGCTTCCTGAACCTCACTGGATCCAATTGGACTGGGTGATGACAGAGATCAAATGATGTGGTGATTGGACAGAGGGCCGGGAAGAACTGGCATCTTCAGGGCTGCTGAAAAAAAGCCATCTCAACCCCACCAAGCAAAGCAAACTGAAAGTAAGTATGTGAGTAATCGAATGCACATGGGGATGCGCCTCACAAAATGAAGTCTGTGCTTTCCCAAAGGAGGAATTTCCAGGTCTTCAACAGCATCTATCCAATGGCAAAATCAACACGTTACCCTTTCCAATTGAGAAACTGAACCTTTGGCTTCTACTAAAGGTAAACAAGCAAAATCTCCTCTTGGTCATGGTACGCTCCATTTTCCTCTTCCACTTCTATATCCCCCTTATCTAAATAACTTTGTTTCTGGCTTGTTTCTAAGTACACTGAGATTTTTGCCCCTAATTTGGGGAAGTTTTCTTTAAAATAGCAGTGTTCCTTAATTCTGCTTTTTATGATGTCTTTGGTAGAATGTTAGCTCAGTTGCCTAGAGATGTGATTTTCCTGTGCACCTCCATTTCCACGGTGCCTTCCCACCCTCTCATGAACAGCATGAGAAGACCTCTCCTCTGGCTTTAGGGATAGAGTCCCCACAGGGCACCAAAGACCATTTCACCATCAGCTGATCTCTTCTTCCTTTACTTCCCTTATCACTTGCTTGTCATGGTGAGAAAAAAAAAAATAATAAGTTTACCTTCTCACTGCCCACCTTACATACTTCCCCAACCCCAGACCCTTCCAGAGGGGTAGGACAAGAATTGCAAAATTCTTTTCTTCAGGTTCATAGTCCTACAGAAGAATAGTCTCAGAATAGGGGCTTTGAATAAGGAAAATCTTGAAAATGAAAGCCTGAATGAGGACACAAAGAAAGAAAAACAAAGGAGGACACCCTGTCCAAACTTGGATCCCTTTTTAAAAAAAAAAATTATATGGATTCCATTTTCGTAGAGGGAAACAGAGAAGAAAATACAGCAGCACTTAAGGAATTTCCTCTCATCAGTTTTTCTCCGGTCCCTTGATTGTGTTTAAGCCTCGCTGAGTACTTTGCCTACGGTCCCTGGTGTAGTGATTTGCATCCCCGTCTCTGGGTGGCTGTAGGCCAGAGCTGGCAGCTGTCTCAGTCCAATTCTGGCTAGGAAAGGTAAGGATCTCTGGTTTTTGAAAGATCTGGAAGAGAAATGTGGAAGTCTTTGGAGGGGTGAGGTGGGGTAGGAGGATGTAGATTTAATTCATGAATTGGAAGCTTTCTGAAAAGCTTTCAAAGCTTAAAGGAATCTCCTGGAGCCTTGTGTTTAAAAAGAACCAGAAAGATTTCCTCTCCCTTCTGAGCAAAGGCTTGCAGAAGAAAAAGGCTAGTTGCTTTATAGATGAGATTTTGCATCGGGGGCAGGTGTTTCTTAAGGCACTCTCAGGAGGGTTTAATTTCTAACAGGCACAGAAAGGAGGGAGAAAAAGTCATTCAAAGACTTTTGATCACTAGTAATTCTCTTTGAATTTTGATTTGAAGACTTAAAAGTCATTTAAAACTGTAGGTGTACTTGAGTGTAATGATAGGTATCTATTCTTCATTTTTTTTAAAGTCATTTCATCTTTTTTTCTAGATTGTTTTTGATATGGGTCATTTTAAAGTCTTTATTGAATTTCTTAAAATATTGCTTTTATTTCATGTGTTTTTTGTGTTTTTTTTTTTTGGCCTCCAGGCATGTAGGATCTTGGCTCCCCAACCAGGGATCGAACCTGTACCCACTGCATTGAAAGGGGGAAGTCTTGACCATTGGACATCCAGGGAAGCCCCAGGTATCTATTCTTGAAATACAATTTCTGCTTTATCCCAAAGCTTTCTACTTCTCTGTATCAATCAGTGCAAGTCATCAGCTGTTAGAATCTGAAGACATGCATCTGTGTGTGCGGGCAGATGCAGCTCTGTGAATAAGAATTAGAATTCTGAAGCCTGAAAAGGCTGAGGAGGGCTTGGGTGTTAGGAGCAACACAGACAGACCTACCCTGCTCCCAGCTCATAGACACACTCTGCCCCTCATTATAAATTCAGCCAAGAGCTTACCAGTTGCCTCTGGCTTCTTTCTGGGAGAAATTCAAATCATGTACCTTTGACTTTGACAATGGGAAAGCATGGTCTTCAACAGGATAGGGTGATGTTCAGGGCTTCAGTGGGGTCATTGGATTATGCTGTGGGGAGGCGGAAGAGGCCCCTGCTAGAAAGTAAAGAGGAATTGCCCCCAAAGGTCACAGTTTGCAGTGGAAACATAGCTGCTCTCAAACAGAGCTCCTCAAGAATCCCCAGTATCCCCATCCTCCCAGGGCATTGCTGGCCAGTGCTTAAATGCTCTGGTTCTAAATACCCCTTATCTCGAATACCAAGCAACAGCACTCCTCCTGGAGGGTGGCTGTGTCCCTTATAACCACATCTTTAAAGTCTGAGGATAGTAGCTGAGGCCCTCCAGCCCAGCTCAACAGGCTGGGCTCCCTGACTCAGCAAAGCCTCTGGAGCTTTTCAGCTTTATTTCTTTTCAATGAAGAAATACTTCTCGCCCCTGTCCCTTTATGACAAAATCACCAGGGCCTTATTTCTAGGCTAGGCTGGAAAGAGTGAGCTCTGGTAGAACAGCGGTGAGGTGCCTAAGAACATCCATGCCTTCCACCAGCAATTAGAGAAACTTAACTCAAGAGAAAGAAGGAAAACAAATCTCCTTCAAGATTTAACTTATATTTTAGTGTTACTTATATCAGTTGAAAGTAAGTTATTAAAACTTGTACAGACTAAAAATAGAAGATGACTTTTTTTAATATAAATTTATTTATTTTAATTGGAGGCTAATTACTTTACAATATTGTAGTGGTTTATGCCATACATTGACATGAATCCACCACGAGTACAGAAGTATAGGATGAGCTTATAAGAGTCACCCGGTATGATCTCATTTTTCACTCCAAAAAACAATCTGTGGCTTTCAAATTTTAAATAGTTCATGTGTCGCTTAAAGCCCATTTGGCAACAGGGGGTGGGAAATAGACCTTTACCTTTATTGTTTGAGAATATGATATATCCAGTCATATGTATTTGAATATTGCAAATATCTTCTCCCTTAAAGTGGGTCTAGGAGCAGCTGATTAGCATCAGCCAGGATCAAGCTACAGACCTACTGAATCAGAATCTGCATTTAACAAGCCCCTTGCAGGATTAGTGTGCCCGTTAAAGACTAGAGTTAAACCAAGAGTCTCTCTCTCTCTATGACATTTGTCAGATTGCTTAACATTTCTGAGCCTCATTATAAACTGCTTATAAACTCCTTTGTAAAGTTGTGAGCATTAGTGTTAATACGTGCACCTTGCATGTGCCATGCCCATGGGAGGTGCTCTATAAATGAGAGATGGTGATGATGACAATTTCAGTATTGCCAAGGCTACTCACTTCCTAGTAATCATGTTTAAATCAGAATGACTGGTTTTCACCCTTAACCACAAACATTTGTATCTTCCACCCTCATTCCTAAATGAATTATCATCCAATGAGACAAGCGGGGGAGGGAGGTATTACGCTTCAGATGGCCAGCACACACACACATGAAGAAAGAACACTCAGGAAACCTAGGAACATAGATTTTTGTTGGCTTAGAGGCTGGATTCAGCTGCCCGATGACTTCACAGCTGTTCCCGCAGCCCTAAAAGTGTCTGTCCCTTCGGCCCCGTCCCCTCAGCTGGGTCTGCAACGCTGACTCGGGGATTTTCTTGTGAAAATGCCTGCTGGGCGGGGGAAGATTTGGAGTCTGGCTGGGGAAAAAATGAGTAATGCAAAGCAGTGCGCTCAGTAAAGGCTGCAAGAGAAATAAAAGTAAAAGCTGCCTCCTGTGTCTCTGGGGACTCTAAAATGATTCTGACTTATCATGTCACTGAGCAGAGCTGGGGGAAGCCAAAACTCAGAATCTGCTGGCAAGGAAAAGAAAGAAGAAAAAAAAAAAAAAAATGGAAGGGA
>NW_011494449.1:109101-116318 GCF_000754665.1 Bison bison bison | reverse complement strand
GGGGGAGGAAATAAAAAGAGAGAGGGAAAGACAAGCGTCATTTAGGAAGGGGTAGAGTGAGAGAAAGAGCTCAGGATCTAAAACCCACAGCATTTTATATCTTTTCTCCTTCCCAGAGATCCCTGTCCCGTCACTTTCCTGACAGAGGTGCTGTGACAGGCTGCCTTCTCAGAAGTCCAAGAAGAAGCTCAGACTGCTGTTCCTTCACTCTCAGGTCCAGGGGTCTCCCTGGTAATGGATTGCTTCTCTCTGAGGTACATGTAAGTATAAACCTTTGGGGGACACAGCCTCATTTTTAAGTTAGCTGAAGTTTCAGTTTTGGGTTGAAGTTTTTTTTTTTTTTCCTTTCAGACAGAATCTCAAATATGCTTTTATTGATCTAGCCAGTCATTAAGGTATCTTGAATAGCAGTGATTACTTTTGGTGACTGAAAGTCTCATGCAAATAGACAGCTCTAACTTTTAGCTCATTGGATAAGGAGTGATATTTTGACCTCCCAGGGCAAGGAAGAACCCGTGAGGTCTGACTTTGGGGTTGAATTAGTTTTCAGTGAGTATTTAATAGGATCAAAGTTGTCATCTCACTGAAATCATCTCCGCTATCTTCCTTTAAATGCTTTCATTTAAAGCATAACTGTAACTGTTCAACCCTTTAGCTGCTAGATCACTTCTCAAGGGTGAAAGAGAATGACTTGCCATGCCTAAACAAGACAGGAGTGTCCACTGTTTTCTCAGCGATGGCATTTCACCTAGAGATTTTTGATGGAGAGTTTCAGATTTCCTTCTGAAATGTTCAGGTTCAAAATATTTACAAAGATGAATCGCATGACATTTTCGTACACTGGAGCATGGGGTAAAAGTGAGCTTGTAAATCTTTATTGAAAATCTAGTATGCTCATTCTTTTAAAACAAGTAGTACATATAATGTCAAAATTCCTTGTTGAATTTAATGGAAAATTTGTAAATTAACTGCTAATTACTCTCATAGTTGGCCTCTTCTTTAACATAAAAAAGCACAAAATTATATCCAACAAAATTGTTGAATTGCTTTTCTTATTTTTCTCTTTTCAAATGCATCAAAGGATATTGCCACATTTTAGATCACAAATCCTAGCCTTATTATCACTGAATTTTTGCCAAACTGCACTCCCACCATGGACCCAGGATGCCTGCTTCATTGCATTTAATAGTTACAACAATGAAGACTTGTTGACCGTCAGTTGATGTAGAAAAATCTCACTTAAATGCTGGCTGCTGGTCTTGACATTACTTTGGTGCACAGTGAATGGGCCATAGTTTGGAAAGAATGCATGTTATGCCCGGAAATACTGGCAGCGTCTAGGTTGCTGTGAGTGTGGAATGGACTGTGCGAAATGTTGTTTATAACACGCTCTCCTTTTGAATGAGGGTGTTTTGGGATTAAGATTAAGGATTCTCTATGTTTAGAGGAAAGAAAGCAATAGACAAAGGAGAAAAGCTTGTAAAACATTTGTAGGCTGCCAGAGAGTATTAAGCACTGTAAAGTGCTTCCTGCTTATATACCTTCCCTTTCTTTATGGTTCTCTGCTTTATCTTGCTTTCTGCCCAATGCAAAGAGAATGCAAAAGTTGGGGAAAAAATACATTAAAGTTGATTTTCACAGGCATCCATGTATCCTAGAAAAGAAAAGAACATAGTGGTGTTTCCCCAGGTCTTTGCTGCTACTTGTGGGGCTCACTCTAACGCATTCAGCTGACATCTCCTGTCTTTACAGTTTTTGCCCACAGTTTTTGAGACCACCCAGATCTAGTCTGTGAACTCAGCTAGGAGACACCGCTGTAACAATGACAGACGAGCCCATAAAGGAGATCCTGGGAACCCCAAAGTCTCCCAAGCCGGTGGCGATGGAAAAGAATGCCAATGGCGAAGTGGTGGTTACCTTGGTGCCCCTGGTCAGTGAGATTCAGCTGGCGGCCGCCACCGGGGGCGCTGAGCTCTCCTGCTACCGCTGCGTCATCCCCTTCGCCGTGGTGGTCCTCATCACCGGGACCGTGGTCACTGCCGTGGCGTACAGCTTCAACTCCCATGGCTCCATCATCTCCATCTTGGGCCTGGTCCTTCTGTCCCTGGGACTTTTTCTGTTAGCGTCCAGCGCTCTGTGCTGGAAGGTGAGGCAGAGGAGCAAGAAAGCCAAGAGGCGGGAGAGCCAGACAACTCTGGTGGTGAATCAGAGAGGCTGGTTTGCTTAGGGCCGAATGAGACCAGTTGGGACGCGTGACTTGAAGGACCTGCTGTCTCTTCATCAGCCAGGGCACCCAGGACGGCTGTGGGGAGCACGCACTCGGTGCGGACCAGACGCATGGGTCGGCCTGACGGCGGAAGGTGCGCGGGGCTCTCGTCTGTGAGCAATGACTGCTTTCTTCTTCAACGACAAACTTAACTCCAAGGGCTATTCTAAGACTGAAAACCCTCTGTATTAAATATTTTAGGAGTCATGAGAGGTTCGTGGCATTAGACGTTTTGTTGGAAAGTAGGCCAGAAAAGATGAGTTCTGGCACACCAGTGACCTGCCTCCAAAGGAGATAACCCACACTATTAGGATGTTATATCCCAAGAATGTTCTGCTGAGAGTCTGATCTGCTTTGGACTTTGCATTCACCCGTGAAATTCTATGATATTTCTTTTTCCCGAAAAGTTGATTCTCTGGCATCTGTTTATTTTTCATGTTCAGTAAAGCATCACTGGTGGTACTTTTCTTGAGGAATAAACTAATATTTTTTTTATGTTTTAACATTGGACAGTTCTTACATGATTGTAATGATGTGTCAGATCATTAAAAAAGGTAAAATGTGTAGCTACTAGATCACATGGGGGGATAAATTAATATTAAAATAATCCTAAACAGCACTTTTGATGATTTTTATATTTCATGTAAAAATTTAAGTTTCATGTACAGTTCATTCAAAATAATAAATACTCATTGCTGCTGAAACTTCTTACTTCTTTGACTATGCCAGGTCCCAGCTGCAGCATGCGGGGATCTTTGACTTTGATTGCCACATACGGGTTCTTTTTAGTTGCAGCAATTAGGATCTAGTTCCCCGACCAGGAATCGAACCCAGGCCCCCTGCATTGGGATCTTGGAGTCCTAGCCACAGGACCACCAGGGAAGTCCCTACTAAAACTTCTCAAATGCTTACTTCTATTGTAGTTATGTTACTGCGGTTACAAATTGCCCTTCTTCCCTTGCCTCGGCAACATCTCAATTGTATTCCTCTCAAATGTTGCTTCTTCCTAATTTAACTCAAAGATTTCTATTTTTGTCACACCATTTTTTATAACTTTTGAAAATATTAAGAATTATGTCCTTTTAAAAGATTTCTATGTCATTACAATTAGGAAATCAAAGCCAGAGGTCAAAAATTGTATAATATGTTGTTAAATATGTATTACATGTGTATTAGTTGCTCAGTTGTGTTTGATTCTTTGCAACCCCATGGACTGTAGCTCACCAGGCTCCTCTGTCCACGAAATTCTCCAGATAAGAACACTGGAGTGGGTAGCCATTCCTTTCTCCAGGGGATCTTCTTGACCCAGGGATCCAATCCAGGTCTCCTGCCCTGCATACAGCTTCTTTACCATCTGAGTCACCAGGGAGTCCTACGTATTTATTGAATCTGTGGTTAAGTATTTGCGTACCATATTTTTGAGCACCAGCTATATGCCAGGCATTGTGTAGCTTCTCGGACTGCTCAGCTGAGTTAGTTATAATGCAACATAAATAGGGTTACTGCTTGAATTCTGTGGATAATGAACAGCTAGGACTCTACACCATAACTCTAGCCAGAAATATCCCTGGTTCGTGTCATTTAAACTACGTTAAACTAGAGTGGAAAGATAGACACAAAGCCTTTCCTAAACCTTGGAAAAACAAAGGAAGCCTAGCATAACACTTTTGATGGAAATCGTCCTATCAAGGACTTTAATTAAATATTTGAGCCCTCTGGCACTGAGTGCGCACTAGAGCTCAGATGGTTGTGTTAAGGGGCGACACCTGGATGGCCTAGTTTCTCCTGGCTTTGAAGGTCACGTGGCAGAAGTTTGGAGTTCAGTACAGTATATTACAATTATCTTAAACACAGGCAGGTCCCCCCTCCTCTGGACCAAATGAACGTATATGGCATTGTGTTTATGACAGTGGAAGGAATATTGTGTTTTGATGTGCTTCTGTTTTTTGGCCTGAAGATATCCCAAAAAATCCCCTCTGCTCGATGAAGAAATTTCTCAGGCCAGTGTTCAAGGTTCTGCTGTGTCTGATCCAAACAGATGTATCCAGTTTTCACTCTCAACCTGAAAACTCATATGAGGTAGCCAGACCACCCGACTCCCTGTCCTTGAATCAGGCTTCAAGTTTCCTGCCTCCATGTACGTTCAAGCTTCTGTTTTCCCTCCTGCATAATGCCATCCTTTCCCTCTCCAACTCAAACATACCCAAACTCTGATTCTCATTAGAGCCCCAACTTAAGTGCAGCCTCTTCCTGCTGCTGCTGCTGCTGCTGCTAAGTCACTTCAGTAGTGTCCAACTCTGTGTGACCCCATAGAAGGCAGCCCACCAGGCTCCTCCATCCTTGGGATTCTCCAGGCAAGAACACTGGAGTGGGGTGCCATTGCCCTTTCTGGCAGCCTCTTCCTAGAGGTTCCCATTTATCTGAAAGGAATTGCTTCTTCAAGAGTCTCTACCTATACAGTCTCTGATGGCAACTTTCATTTTCTACCACAATAATGCCATAAATGTAGGATCCTCTTCCAAAACTTCTTAGAAGTACATAATGTGTCATATGTGTTTAAACCCCCTGTGTGATGCCTAATAAAATGTCCTTCCCACATTAGATACTCAACAGCAAGTGTTTGCTAAACAAACTAAAGAATAAAAATCAGAGAGCGTTGAGCAGTTTATCCAGAATTAGAGTTCATTTGTTTTCATCTCTTAAAAGTGAATTCTTTAGTTCTCGCCTCTCCCAGAATAAGTCATCCTCCTTACCCTGCCCTACTGGATGCGCCTGGTCCAGGTGAGTATTTACTACCTTTGTGCTTCTCCAGCTACACCTGGCCTTCCAAATGCTTAAAAAGTAAGCTTGTGAATTATTTCAGGCCACCAGGGGGCCTCATGCTGCTACCCGAGAGTTCCCAAAGAAACCCCATGGAATGACTTAAATTGTAAAGACTGAAATAGGATCATACTGGAAATAGTGATCTCTCTCTTAGATGTGAGACGTTGGAGAAGATTCTCCCCTGAACCCACCCCTGCCTTCCTCCCCAAGTCACTTTGCAATGGCTAATTCTGGGTTCTTCTAGTAAGTACAGGAAGGTCTTGCCCTGTTGAGGGAGGCTCCAGTCACATTTAAAAGGTCTACACACTTGCAAGACTGTAAGGCACAGCCAAGTCCTGTGTACTGTGGCTCCCAACTCCCGTGAGGAGGATAAACCCAGACTTGAATCATGGTATCACAAGCATCTCATAACGTATGTCTGTAACGGCGAAGGTTTGTCTTTACAAATGGTTTGATTATCTAGTGATAAGCACATGTTAAATGCATGCATAAGCATGATGCAGGCATATATGTATTGAAGAGATAAACTGGCCCCACCCTGGAGCATCAGAAACCAACTGTATCACCTAGCAAAACATTTCCTAGACTTCACACATACCAGAATGCACAGGAACAACCTTTAACCCCATTGTGGGCAGCAAGTCTCTGCCCAGATGAGAACCACAGCCACCAGAGAAACTCTGCTTGCCCCACCTCAATATCTTAACTGATTTAGGGAATCTCGCCTAAAGATGGCAAGGTCAGGAGGGTCATACAGGTGGCTAGGGCCACATAAGCCCGGGAGAGCCAGATCACAAGTTCCCAGACCTACCTCTCTGTTCCACCACCACCCTAAGAGACAGACAGACACACAGGCAGAGATAGAGACCAGGGTTTGCCCTGTATTATTGTTCTGAACTTGGAAGTTCTGGTTATGAATCCCAGCTCTCCTGTAAAACTAGTTTGATCTTGAGAGGTTAAGCCTTATCTTTAAAATAAGGTCAATTTTAAAGAAATGATTTAAGTTTTGTCAACTATAATGTACTACCCTCTTGAAATAAATTGCTATTTATCTCTCTAATGTTAACCTCAGCTTCTTTCTCTATTTATTGCCTCAACATGCCATCAAGAATCAAGCAAACCCCTGTTTTGGTTAAATGACATTAATGAGTCACTTTAACCTTGACATTATCCACAAAAGCTTTCTAGAACCAAAATAATCTGGGGAAAACCCCTGTTCCAAAGGGAAAACCCCTTTCCAGGACAGAAATATAAAGAAAAGAAAAAAAAGTAAATTCCTTGTTCCTGATCTTTGGGCCTCAAGGGCATTAAAGTGACTTAAGGCTCATGTAAGGAACTTTCAAAGGTACTTTGTTTGAGCTTGACTTTCACATTACTCTTTGACCCCGTATGTGATGGGCCTCAACTGTACCTGACATTACTCAGTATTCTCTGTCACACTTTGAGGCTAGAAATGCACGTCCACCCTGCTCTCAGATAAGCAAACTACACTTCCCAGAGGGTAAGTAGCTTATCCAAGTTTTCATGGCTGGTGGGCTTTGAGTCAGACCAATTTTCTGACCAGAGATTATAATTACCCAAGGTTTATACTTAGCTGTGGCTGATATCTTTTCCAGAATGATAGGAAAAGGAGACCAAAAAGGTGTTCTAACACCTATTTTCAGAAAACTTTAAAGGATAATATGCATAGAGAAAAGTAAAATTTCACACACACCGACACACACACATACAGAACCTGTAGAGTCGGATGAATAAACTGAATACTGCAGGTCTCTCAAAACTCCCCTTGAGCCCATCCTGTCATTATCTCTCCAGGAGGAACCATCATCCTCGCCTCTGACACATGAGTAGCTTTGCCTAATCTTTCAGTTCAGTTCAGTTCAGTCGCTCAGTCGTGTCCAACTCTTTGCGACCCCATGAATAGCAGCATGCCAGGCCTCCCTGTCCATCACCAACTCCCGGAGTTCACTCAGACTCACATCCATCGAGTCAGTGATGCCATCCAGCCATCTCATCCTCTGTCATCCCCTCCTCCTCCTGCCCCCAATCCCTCCCAGCATCAGAGTCTTTTCCAATGAGTCAACTCTTCGCATGAGGTGGCCAAAGTACTGGAGTTTCAGCTTTAGCA
>NW_011494449.1:108531-109001 GCF_000754665.1 Bison bison bison | reverse complement strand
AGTTTCAGCTTTAGCATCATTCCTTCCAAAGAACACCCAGGGCTGATCTCCTCTAGAATGGACTGGTTGGATCTCCTTGCAGTCCAAGGGACTCTCAAGAGTCTTCTCCAACACCACAGTTCAAAAGCATCAATTCTTCAGCGCTCAGCTTTCTTCACAGTCCAACTCTCACATCCATACATTACATAAGTGGAAACATAGGATGTATTCCCTGTGCCTGGCTTCCTCAGTGAAATATTATGTTTGTGAAGTACATCCACACTGCTGTGTGTCATCACAAAGAGCTTGGTCTCATCGCTGTGTAGTATTCATCGTATGAATACACCATCTTTTATCCTTTCTACTGTGAAAGGCATTCAGATAGTTTCTAGTTTCATACATATTACCACATGAGAAATAGCCAGTGTATCGATGTATGATGCAGGGAACACAAAGCCAGCACTCTAGATGACCTAGAGGGGCGGGGCGGG
>NW_011494449.1:106359-108243 GCF_000754665.1 Bison bison bison | reverse complement strand
AAAAATAAAATTAAATTAAAAAAATAATAATAATAAAAGAAAATAGATAGTCCCTGTGATAGCCAGGCTCCTGAGCGGCCTACCTCCTGTATTCACACGTCTCCTGCATTGTCTCAGGATCTGTGTAACCAACAGAACGTGGCAGAAGTGATGGTGTGTCACGTCCAAGATAACCATTTTGGAAGACGCGGAGGCTTCACCTTGGTGCCTCTCTTTCCCTCCCTTCTTTGGGGAAAGCCATCTGCCACGTTGGGAGGACACTCAGGTCACCATGGAGAGGCTGCGCGGGGAGACACTGAAGCCTCTGGCCAGCGTGGAGAGGCTGCGCGGGGAGACACTGAAGCCTCTGGCCAGCGGCTGGACAGGAGCTCTGAGACCTGCCAGCCACTGCTCGTGGAGGTGGATCTGTGGTCCCAGCTGACAGTCTGACCAAAACCTCCCGAGAGACCCTCAGCCAGGGTTGCCTTATGTGATTATATGACTTGATTGGTCCTCAGCCCTCTTGTCACCGGAAAACAAAACAAAAGAAAGATGAATTTCCCTTATTGCAAGAAGGAAATTGTACTGACAAACGCCATGGACCCCAGGCACTGCACACACTGTGCCTAATGGGTGAACTGACCCTTCATCCAGCTCAGTCGTTCGCAGATTTCCGAGCCACAGAAACTGTGAGATAATAAATGTTTGTTGTTACAAGTCGCTAAGTTTTAGAGTAATTTGTTATTCAAGAAGAGATAACTAACATTGTGCTCTTGTGAAATTTCTTCTACATGATTTTTTGCTTACGTACATACACAACTCCTAGGGTGAGAAATACCAGCAGTGGGATCCCTGAATTAAATAAAGGATAGGTTGTGTTTAGCTCTAACTGCCACTTTTCTAAAATGTCTGCATCAATTTATCCTCCTACCAGCACTATAAGAGTTCTGGAAGCTTTACATCTCCATCAATATTTTTACACTTTCATCTTTTCCATTTTAGTCGTTCCAATGGGTATAACATTTGCTTTTCAGTATATATTTTAGAAAGGGAATGCTCCCAAGAACTTGGGCTGTGATAAGGCAGAGCAGGTTAGAAATGGGAGAAGAAATTAGAGTGTAAACATAAAACTTAGATCTGGGCTTTGAAAAAGCAAAGCAACAAGAGGACAAATTCTCAGGGAAGTGCTCTGAGACCAGGAAAGCAGACTGGAGACTGGAGTTTAACTCACAGTATGAACAACAGTATTTACTGGGCACTCAGTATACTCTAAGCATTACTCTCTGAGCTTTGTTTGAATGCAGGCTCTCACCTGATCTTCACAACAACCCAGTGAAGTAGGTATTATTATTACCTGTATTTTACAGATGTGGAAACTGGGGCACACATTAAGCCAAGTAATTGAGATCATTCAGTAGTAGAGTAGGATCTACTACTTAACTGCAATGCCCGGACACCCAGGTACACAGTAAATTTTCAATACCTGATTCTTGAATAAAGTCCCAGCAGAAGCTGAGCCGCAAAGGATCAAGAGTCCAAGCTAACATTGAGGACCAGCTCAATAGTTTGGACAAGCCAGGACTGAAAATGCAGATGACCTCTGAACCATCTGCCGCCAGAACTTGGGGCTGTCTGCCACATCTCCCACCACCAAAGCTGGTACTCTGATCCCTGGCCTCCTTGAGTTTCCTGCATGGAAAACTCAAAACTCTGAATATCAGCCAGCCTCTGCCTGAAACTGGGGGACAGGGTATGATGGAGTTCATAGCCGGAAAAGATAACACACTGTAGGGGGGACTGAAGATGAAGGCGATGACTTGATGAGATCGAGACTGGAAGAACAGTTAGCTAGGTTCAGGGAGTAAGAGGGGGAACCGGGGTACTTCTAGAGGGAACCTTGGAATT
>NW_011494449.1:69575-106259 GCF_000754665.1 Bison bison bison | reverse complement strand
AGGTGGATTCTTCACCACTAGACCACCAGGGAAGACCCCTGCTTTTACCTATCTTAAAATTAAGTTTAAAGCATGGCTGATGTATGATTGAGTGAGTTTTTAAGACACTGAAAAGTACAGAAACTCTGAGAAAGTCAGTTTAAATGGGATGTTGGTAGAAAAACAGCAGTTTACCTTAGAAGTGAAATTGCAAACACTAAGAGAAAATGAGTTGACACAAGAATTTGTGTTAGGTCCTATCTGACAGGAACCCACACCCTCCAAATCCATATACATATTAATTTTTTGCTCTTTCAATCAGAGATTCCTTATGTTCAGTATGGTGGTGGTGGTGGTTTAGTCACTAAGTCATGATGACTCTTGGGACACCATGGACTTTAATCTGCCAGGCTCCTCTGTCCATGGGATTTCCTAGGCAAGAATACTGGAGTGGCTTGCCATTTCCTTCTCTAAGGGATCTTCCCAGCCCAGGGATCAAACCTATGTCTCCTTCACTGCAGGTGGTCTCCTGCAACTCAGGCAGATTCTTTACTGCTGAGCCATCAGGGAAGCCCCTATGTTCAGAATATCCTTATCCAAATGCACATATCTCAGAAAAACCTGAACACTATCATGCTATCTGATTAGAGGGCCAGTTAGCTTTTACACGGCACTTGGAAGTAGACATAGCATTTTCACCTGCCTTGCCTTTCTAACTCCTTTCCATAAGTTCAATGAAATATTATTCTTATTTTCAGATGACCAAATGGGGGCTTGGAGAGGTTAAACAGCTTGCTTGTGACCCAACAGGTTAGGAAGAAGACTCACACCCAGATGCAGGTCTTTGCCTTTCCATTCCATTTTGCCCCTGGGCTTTGGAGGCTCCTATAGGATGCCCACCCTTGGTTGGAGGTCTGTGTCACTGGTTGGCTGTTAAGGATGCTTCTAAAAAGCCTTATTTTTAAAAATGAATTGTTATTGGAGTATAGTTGCTTTACAATGTTGTGTTAGTTTCTACTGTGCAGCAAAATGAATCAACCATAGAAAAAACAGTGTTAGTCACTCAGTACTGTCCAACTCTTTGTGACTCCCTGGACTGTAGCCTACCAGACTCCTCTGTCCATGGAATTCTCCAGGCAAGAATACTGGAGTGGGTAGCCGTTCCCTTCTTCAGGGGATCTTCTTGACCCAGGGAGGGAACCTGAGTCTCTTACATTGCAGGCAGATTTGTCACTGAGTCACCAGGAAAGCCCCACTTAAACATATATCCCCTCTTTTTTAGGAATTCCATCCCACTGAGGTCACCACAGAGCGCTGAGTAGGGTCTCATTAGTTATCTGCCTTACACAGTGTATCGATAGTGTATATATTATATATGTCAGTCCCAATCTTGCAGTTCATCCCACACCTCCTTCTCCTCTTAGTGGCCATACGTTTGCTCTCTCTGTCTCTATGACTGTTTTGCAAATAAGATTATCTATATCCGCTATGCTTTATTGTCTTTTCTGGCTGGACACAGACATTTTTAAAAAGTTAAGATGGTGAATTGAGATTTGCATCAACATCTAAAATAAGTACAGTTTAAAGTCATATAAAAATGACATTATTACACACACACAGATTTCACTAATCAGATCTTATTGCTGTTGAGGATTTTGTTTTGTTTCTAAATAATGGAAGCTTATGTCTCAACCAGGAGATCATTTTGATCAGTGCTTCCCAAATGGCTCTCCAAACACTGACTGCATCAGACCCACCTGGCAGCTCTACAGAGACCAGGATTCACAAGTGCTGACTCCAGAGATTCTGGTTCAGTAGATTCAAAGTGGGCCCTAGAATCGGTCCTTAAAAACAAACTGTTCCCAGGGAATGTAAATTAACAACCACAAAATGATACCATTTTATTTTCCAATAGATTTATAATGAAGTAGAGGATTTATAAATACAAGAATTGGTAAGGGTTAAGAATCAGGTAATACAGCCATATTTTATTAAAACTTAAATGTGTATGCTCTGTATCCTACTTCTGGAAATGCATGATAGTTAGAGATATAATAGAACTCATATTGAGGTTCTATTATATTTCTGACTTGCCAGAATGTAAACACATACACCAAAACAATTTTAAATGAAATATGGTATGTCTATATTATATATAAAAGTGAAAGTGTTAGTCACTCAGTCATGTCCAACTCTTTGTGACCCCATGGACTGTAGCCTGCCAGGCTCCTCTGTCCATGGAATTCTCCAGGCAGGAGTACTGGACTCAGTAAACCATTCCTTTCTTCAGGGGATCCTCTTGACCCAGGGATCAAACTCTGTAGCTAATAAAATGAATAAGGCAGATTGCTAGGTACACATATTAATTTAGAAGGATCTCTACAATATACTATGTGAAAAAGCTTTCAGCTAATATTTATCATCCAATACCATTCTTATGGGCTTCCCTGGTGGCTCAGACAGTAAAGAATCTGCTTGCAAAGCAGGAGACCCAGGTTCAATCCCTGGGTCAGGAAGATCCCCTGGAGATGGGAATGGCTACCCACTCCAGTGTTCCTGCCTGGAGAATTCCATGGACGGAGGAGCCTGGCGGGCTACAGTCCATGGGGTTGCAAAGAGTCAGACATGACTGAGTGACTAACACTTTCACTTTTCACCATTCTTATAAAATAAACTGTAAGTATAAATGAGTTCATTTAAGCAAAGAAAAATTATAGAATGTCATTAAGTGCATGTATACCACTGGGGTATTATTTTATTTTTATTTATTTTTATTTTTTTATTTTATTTTTTAACTTTAAGACAAGTTTTTCTTTAGAATCCTCTATGTTGTTTGAATTATTATAATGAGCAATCATTAGAATAAAGAATGAGGAGGGAGATACGGTTTTACTTGGAGAAACACAACAAACATTTTACAAATAAAGCACTTATAAATGAGTCTGGTATGTGACAATGCTAGGGAATTACTGAGTCATGCCAGCATGCCAGCTCCCTTCTAGGATGAAGTTCCTCTCTGTTTATTCATTTACTCATTTGCCCAGTATTTACTGAGCACTCGTATTGAGGTACCGAAAATGTAAGCAGTGAAAAGAAATGTTTTGTGGTTCAATTAAGTCTGGTTCAGGTATTCAGGCATAATTCTACAAAAAGAGTAAAAGCATATAGGGTCAACTTCCCAGTCTGTGTTTAACCTCATACATTTGGATTCCAGTACCAAAGGAAATGATTCCAGTATCAGTAGAAAGGGAACGCAATGTCTATAGTAATTTGGAATGCATACCTGTAAGAATCTTGAGTGTAAAATTAATGGGAGTTCAAGACAGTCTATTGATTTCCTCTTCCTTTCTAAGTTAATAACATGTTTATAGGCCATAGCCTTATTTGTGTTTTGGTCTCAATGCATTCCTTGTGGTGCTATGTTGATAAATTAAGGAATCTTTAATGATTCAGAATATTCACTCAGGAGGCAACCATATCCTAAAAATACTCGTTGCCTAGGAACCCTGAATAGTAATAGAGAGAAACTAGGCAGGGACATTGAGAAAGTCCTTTGTGCTATTTTAACAAGGACCATCCAGCCTTGAGTCACAGTGGCTCTGACACTCAGAGCTCATTGGGAACTTTAGGACACATCCAAAAAAAAAATAGAATTACACTTTTGCTCCATCTCAGCCTCCTATTGAGAAAAGAAAATACAGATGATTTTCCATTTCAAGTTCAAATACAGGATGGACTTGAACTTGCTTGACTGGGCTATGTCTTGCTTGACTGGGCTAGTTAATGAGAGTTCAGAGACTGGCAGCCTGCCAGACATAAATCAGTCATGATCACATTGTCCTATGAACCCAGAAAAAGAAATAGAAAAGAAGGAAGGGATAGAGCCAGAAAAGTTGTAGGTTTGGGTAAAGTGTGACTGTGAACACTTGTATTTTGAGTGTCCGGCACACACTGCTTTCCTATAGAGAGTGGCTAGTCCAGAGCGAAAAGGGATATTTGGAGGCAAGATTTGTGTTGCTTCACTTCTCTGCAACTAGACTCTATAATAAAAGTGCTTGCCTCAGAGCACATTTTAGCACTCTCACAGTTCTAACTTAATCATGGCAGGAAGCTCTCCTGCTACTGGGAGAGCAAGTTGCGTCACTAGGAACATCTGACTCCAGAATCCAGTGTCAATCATTTTGCCTAAGGTCATTAAAAAATACTAGGGTATCACCTTACAACATAAAGACTTTGCCCAAATGACAATTAAGGGGAAACACATAGCATGATAAATCATTGAACAGGTGGATTAAAGAAATGCCTCTCCTGTGCAAAATGAGATGTGTGACTGACAGTCGTAAATCCAGCCTCTGGCCATGTTCCTACACAGCCCAGGGCTTCTAACCAGTCAGACTGCTCTATTTTTTCAGTTTGCCTTTCTTGGTGGTTCAAGGAGTCTCTGGCTTCACGGAATCAGACAAGCTGTAAAGAAAGGCAGCACCTCAGGAGAAGTTCCTGAGAGCAACTTTCAAAGAACGCCTGCCAGTGAGGGGTCTCAGGGCTTGCCCCCTGGGTGGGATAACGTTTTGGATATGGTTTATGCAGAATGAGGTCTGCTGTGGATCAAATGGCAAGTCTGACTGCTTGGTGTGACTTCAGAGATGCCATTTGACTCGCTGGTGTAAAGTACAACCTGAACGTCACCTTTCATATAGGGTCTCATATTTGAGTTTTAAGCATATTTTCCTCCCAGACCAACAATAATTCTCCCAAAAGGGTACTCAGGCTGCTGATCTACCAAGTCATTCACAGCAGGGCAAACAGCTTGGCTTACGGATATCCTGGAAACATTCAACACCAGAAAGTTCCTGTATCCTCTACTTGGTAACCTCCCATCAGTAGATGCTTTTCCAATAGCAGGGAAAGAAGAGAGAGAGAGAAAGAATGAGAAAAGGAAAAAAGAAGACGGTGACTTTTACAAAAGAGCCACCATCCTAGTTTCTAGTTGCAGCCCAGCGGCAGAATATGAAGTTCCCAGTAAAAATACAACACTCGGACTTGCAACTCCTGCTACCGTGACATGTTTTTAAATGGTTATGACAGGAGTCTGGGAATTCAGACTGGCAAAGGCCAAGGTTCCCGGGCCACTTGGTGGATAGTATTTGAGATTCGCCAAGCAGAAAGACCCCTGTTTCCCCAGCTGTGTCGGGTAAAGAAGATGAGACGAGTTGGGACAATGAAAAACGCAGAGGTGCCAGATCTCCCACCTCCTAAAACAGAAAGGCTAACCATGCTCGAATTGTGCAGAGCAGAATGTGAAAACAAGAGATTCTTTTTAAAGAAACAAAATTGAGGGAAATTTCAAACATATACTAAAACGAGAGAGAATGGTATGATGAACCCCTAGGTACCCATCAGCCAACTTCAATAACTGCCAGCTCATGGCCATTTGGTTCCTTTGTACCCTTCCCCCAATCCCCATTAAACACCAGATTATTTTGGAGTAAATCCCAGACAATATGCAATAGATGCTTTAGAAGGTAAACTCTTACACGGTTTATGACTTGATTAGTTAGTGCAGTTAAATGCTGTAGAAGACCAATTAGGATAATTCATCTGGGATAGACATTCTAAGAAAAGTTCCCCTGAACTTTCATACTAGCTAAAATCTGGTTTCATGCTAGTTTTATAAAACTTGTGTTAGTGGTTCTCTCTGATGGCAGGTGAACAGCAGAGCTGTTAGGAGGTAGAGGTTAGAAGAAATAAAGGTGGAGTGTAACTGAGAAGGGTGCTGACCCCAGGAAAGGGTGCAAAATGCAGCTTGAGATCACATGGGGCATGGAAGAACACATAGAGATCAGAGAGTCTCTGCCGGTTACTACATGGTCTGCTGCCAAAGCCGTTCTTTGATCTTCATCCTTCAGACCTTATTATTAATCTCCCCAGAGGGCTGCCCTTTCCCTCCTCACATACTCAATCCAATCCGGAATCACAAAAGGGCAAGGACGGTTGAGGCTGAGCATCTGATCATGTCAACCCGCCTCTGCTGCTCTGTATCTCCACCTTTTAGCCCTTGCTACCTCATCTATGTGAAGCAGAGAAGTGGAAGCAAGACACTCAAGACTCAGCGGAAGTCCATGTGCAGTGTGTGTATATGCAAATACAGATTTGGCAAAGACATACATTACAGATGCTGCTTAAGAAGGTTTTATAGTAATGGGATATAGATTAATCACAAAGTTAATCCTTTGCAGCATCTCACCTCTCCCTGCATTTAATTACATCTTGATAAATGAAAAGGGCTTTCCTAGTGATTCAGTCCAGAGAAGGCAATGGCACCCCACTCCAGTACTCTTGCCTGGAAAATCCCATGGACGGAGGAGCCTGGTAGGCTGCATTCCAGGGGTCGCAAAGAGTCGGACACGACTGCGAAACTTCACTCTCACTTTTCACTTTCATGCATTGGAGAAGGAAATGGCAACCCACTCCAGTGTTCTTGCCTGGAGAATCCCAGGGATGGGGGAGCCTGGTGGGCTGCCATCTGTGGGGTCACACAGAGTCAGACACGACTGAAATGACAGCAGTAGCAGCAGCAGTGATTCAGTCAGTAAAGAATCTCCCTGCAATGCAGGAGACCTGGGTTCAATCCCTGGGTGGGGAAGACTCCCTGGAGAAGGAAATGGCAATGCATGCCAGTATTCTTGCCTGGGAAATCCCATGGACAGAGGAGACTGGCAGACTACAGTCCAAGGAGTCACAAGAGTCAGATACAACTTAGTAACTAAACCACCACCACTTGATAAGTGAAAACTATATATATATATATACATACACACACATATATGCATATATTTCTAAGTTACAGATATATAACTCAGTAATATATATATGTATATGCACAGTTGTATGTATTCAATTCAATGGATTTTTAGAGGTTAAAGTGTTTGCCTGGGATGCGGGAGACTCGGGTTTGATCCCTGGGTCTGGAAGATCCCCTGGAGAAGGAAATGGCAACCCACTCCAATACTCTTACCTGGAAAATACCATGGAGGGAGGAGCCTGGTGGGCTACAGTCCATGGGGTTGCAAAGAGTCAGACACGACTGAGCGACTTCACTTTCACTTCACTTTTACTATAAAACAAACACTGTTGTAAATGCTGGGGAAAATAAAAAGCTGAATAATAAATGATTATTAGGCTCAAGGAGGTTGCATGTAACAGATTCTTAAGGTAAGTATCCATGTGGCCATAATGCCACATAAGAAAAATACGAGAAAAGGAAACAAGAGTGAGTGACAAAAAATGTTATCAGAAGATTATGAAGGTGCAAAAGAAGAAACTGTCGCTTGTGGATGGGAGTGGGGAGAGGAATGGTAAAAGGCACCTTGGAAGAAGTGCCATTGACATGGACCTTGAAGCTGGGGCAGGGACAGTTGGTGACACTGGAGTTGAGGAGAGGAAAGCATTTCAGGAGGAAAGAAAGGTGAAAGGAAAGGGAGATATATGAATATAAGTGGGATGTGTTCAGGGGACTGCACACACGCCACATTGGCAGGAGGAGAGCAGGATATAAAAGGCAGGTTGATTGCATCAAGGGAAGCAGCCGAGAACTTCAGAGGGAGTTAATGCACAGAACCTGAAGCAGGATTACCTGATCCTAGCTCTGACCCCGAGCTGAGTGATCTTGGATAAATCACTGAGACCTTGAAGTTCAACATCTTTGTCTGCGTAATCAGAGTATGAACAGTGCCCATCTCTCGCCATTGTTGTTTTGTTACCCTGTCCATGGGGCACAATGAGGTTTCCTGGCTAATGTGGGAGAGGCAAGGCCACTGAACACACAGTTGTGCTGGGGAAGGGAGCAGGGTGTGGACGGCAGCCATAATCTACCACCCCTGACATGAGCTCATCCAGACAGGTCTGAAGCCTGGAACTACTCAAGAGGAGGGGATTCTTCTGGAAGCTTGCTTTTCCGTTGCTGGCAGGACAACAGAGCTTTGCCTGAGTGGAAAGCACATTCACAATCCCAGGGAGTCTGAGCCAGCAGGAGGTTCAGCCTGCAGGTTCCAGGCTGGAGAGGGACCCACGTTCTGAAAGCTATGTCGGGGCCTTCCGCTTTTCAGTTAGTTTGCCTTATGACACAAGCAGCTCTGTCTTTAGGACCTGGAGTGTCTTTAGCTCTGCCCAGGACCTGGAGTGTTTTCCAGTTGAAAAAGTCTCAAATGTGGAAAGAAAAAGGGGGTGTGGGAGTGTGTGGGGATTGATGGGAGCTGACAGCACTGGGACGGATGGGTCAGCTCTCTGCTCCGTCCCCTTTCAGGGTTATGAGAGCCTTTCCTCCTGGAAGGGGTGGAGTGGGAGCCGATGCCAACTGAGTGGTCACAACTGGGTGTCTCTCCCTTCCTGGAAGGCCTGGCGACATCTCTCCTACCATTGTGATTAGGAAGAAAGCATTCACAAGGATGATTATCTAATCAGGGAATTAGCCTTAGTTCATGAGGAAAGCATGAGGAGATTCTTAAAAAATCTAATAGAAAAAAAAAGAAAAAGCCTGTATCAGGAAACAGCACCAGTAATCACACCCTGATTATTACACACAAACATTATTAAGATTTGGGGCAATTATTTGTAAACAATGATCCAATATAATTGGCAGGTATTTATCTTGAGCACCTACCCTACTGTACTTTAAGCTGCCTGTTTCTCCTATTTGATTCTTCCCTTCATGTCACTGTACTGATTTCTCTGTTATGGTTTAGGGGCCATCTGATTCCAAATTCCCTGTGGTGCTTGTTAAAAATTTAGACTTCTGAGTACCTCTGTAGATCTATGGCATCAGAATCTACAGGGAATGAAACCAAGGAATCTGAATGTAAAATATTTTTTTAGGAAGCTTTCAAGCATATTCAAAAGAAAAGAGAAAAATATAATGAAACACTGACCATGGATTTAGCACCAGCTTTAATTGTTATCAACTCGTGGCCAATGCTATTTGATTAATATCCTCTCCCCAAATTATTTTGAATATTTCAAAGTAAGTTTCAGATAGCACATCATTTCATCTGAAAATATTTGTGTGTATCTCTAAATAATAAAGACTTTTAAAGACTAATTTAGAATTTTTTAAATTTTTTAAATTTAGAATTATTACAATTATTATCATTATTATAATTATTTCTTTAAAAATTAAGAATATTTTCTTTGTATCAAACATCTAGTCAGTATTCATATTTCCCATGTTGCCTCACAATTTTTTGAATCAAAACCTGAGTAACTTTCCTACATTTCAATTGGCTGATACATCACCTAGCTCTTTTTTCTTCCTCTATCACCCGTTTCCCTCTCTGCTTCTTATTTGTTGAAGAAATTGGGTTATTTGTCCTATAAAGTTTGCCAGAGTCTATATTTTGTTAGTTATATTATTGTGGTATAACTTAACCCCTATATTTTCTTTAATTTCTATAATAATGTTCTCTAATAACTAGTTTTATAATTTATTATATACTTTACTTATAATTATATAACAATTAATAATAATGTCTTAACTATTACGGAAAGGTAAAGCCTTGATCAAATTCAAATGTGCTGCTTTTGTCGAGAATTCTTCCTTGGTGGTGTGAGGTATCAAATCCTTTCATACATGTCTGACTGTGTTTTCATAATATTCATAGCTATTGATGAATAGTATTTACTTCCATTAACTCACTGGGGACTCTGATTCTTTATTTCTAAAGCAATCCAAGTACATTTTACACACCTTAGAACTCAAGGATTTTGCTTTAGTTCTTTTCCCATTCTGCTTGTGCAATTATCTTACAGAAAAGCAAATATACATTCACCCCCTAACGAACTTTCTAATAACAGATTGAGGCCAGCAAGACAACCTTTGGCATGTGAGAAGACAACATTAGTATTGTATTATCATAACTTTAAAAAATTAATTATGAAATTCATATAATTAGTACTTCATACATGAATCCATCAAAATACTAGATAAGATTATAATTCAGTTCAGTTCAGTTCAGTTGAGTCGCTCAGTCGTGTCTGACTCTTTGCGACCCCATGAATTGCAGCACGCCATTTAGGTGAACATATATTTGGGCAGAAGCTCAAACAAATGTGATGGAATGCATGATCAAGAAGGCTAAGACACTGTCGCCTGGAGGGTGGAGCCCACATGACTGAACTCACCAGACAGGCTCCATTCCTCCAGCTTGATTTCCCACCACTGTCCCTCCCTCACATGCTATGTCTCATAGACACATAGACACATTGGACTTCAGTCATTGTTCAATATTCCGTATTCTTTCTCACTCCATTGCCACTGTACATGCTGGCTCTGAGCCTGTACTGCCTTTTCTCCAGTTCAATTCCTGTCAATCCCTCTGCATTGAAGCTTAGCACAAGAACGTTCCCCTTCATGCCTCAGTGAACATACTACATATCTTCATTCTGGCTTTTATCTTTGGGAAATGTAATTGTTCCTTATATGTTTGCCTTTTACTAAGCATGGCATCAGCGTGAGCAGAGGGCCTGTGACTTTGGGCTCTGTATATTTTACCTCTGTGTATTCCTCTCTGCATTCCTAGCTCAGGATCTGGCTCATAGGGCACAGATGATCAAGAAAACAGCAGGGGAGAGAGTGGGTGGGATGAATTAAGAGAGAGCACTGACATCTATACACTAAAATAGATGGCAGGCGGGAAGTTGCTGGAGTTCAGCCCGCTGCTCTGTGATGACCTGGAGGGGTGGGATGTGGTGGGGGTGGGAAGGAGGTTCAGGATGGGTAGAGTGTGTATGCTTATAACTGATTCATGACATTGTACAGCAGAGACTAATGCAACATGGTAAAGTGATTATCTGCCAATTAAAAATCAATTTAAAATACAGAAAAGTAATATTTGAGCTTGATATGGAAAAAACAGACTGAAGTTAGAACGGCATTCTATACACAGAGTTAGCATAGCGAAGAGACAATGGTGAAAACAGCGAGGTGCTTCGGGGGATAGATCAGTTAGGATTCTTAAGATTGAAAACAGAAGAAATTGCCCATCTGTAAGAACGATGATGGAAATGTACTGGAAAAACATCAGTAGCATACAGAATCACCAACAAGTTGGAGGACTAGGCTTAGAAAAAGGTAGGAATCAAACATACTCCCAAAAGCCTAGAGGCAAGCAGCATAATAGTATTTCAGCAAAAATAATCTAGTCAGGACGCTGCAACAACTGCCAGAGGACTCAGCCAGTGCCCCTACCACCAGTATAAGTGAATTCCAACTGCTTCTCTGTCTCTGTATCACTCACTTTCTAGTCATTGTCCTGCGTGGGAGCATCTGATTGGCTAAGCCGAAGTTTGTGCTCATGTCATAGAAGCAAAGAGGGAAGCAGCTGCTGCTGCTGCTGCTGCTAAGTCTCTTCAGTCGTGTCCAACTCTGTGTGACCCCATAGATGGCAGCCCACCAGGCTCTGCCGTCCTGGGATTCTCCAGGCAAGAACACAGGAGTGGGTTGCCATTTCCTTCTGCAGTGCATGAAAGTGAAAAGTGAAAGTGAAATCACTCAGCCATGTCTGACTCTTAGGGACCCCATGGACTGCAGCCTACAAGGCTCCTCTGCCCATGGGATTTTCCAGGCAAGAGTACTGGAGTGGGTCACCAGTGCCTTCTCCAAAGAGGGAAGAAATGGTGCATTTGACCCTTATTATTCCCCCAAATAAGAAGGCACTGTGGTTGAATTGTGGGACAGCCAAAAATAAAAGTACACTTTACTTAAAAAGTAAGTAAATTCGATTGACAGTAAAGCAAATAATTCATCTATGGGAATGGTGAGGATAAATCTTGAAAGATAGGTAAGAATCAATTAGTATAGTTCCTCACTAAATTTCCAGGCAAAATAATTTAGTATTTATGCTGTAGACAATGGAAGAACTCCTGAGGTTTATCTATAGAGTAATACTAAATTAAAGGAATTATTTGGATGATTAAAGTGATCTCTTTTGGAATGCCGAAGTAGACAGGAAGACACTGAAAGAAGGGAGATCAGTTAATGAGTATTTGCAATACTTGAGGTTCCAGAGATGAGCCATTAATCCACAGTCTAGAAAAGTTGAATTGGAGCCTCAAATATCAAAGATAAAAGCAGATGCTAAGTCTGGATCAGGAGACAAGCATTGCAGATCAGAAAAAAATAAAAGAGAGACTGGGGACCAGGCTTAGGGAGTCTCCAAGGAATTTTGTTAAGTGGATTCATGCTCTCTGCACCTGTTTTTTTGGATTTAGACACAAGTACTTCTACTCCTATCTGGGGATACCTTGAGGGTATCTATCTTATGGCCTCTGCCAGGTATCAGTGGAGTTTGGGATAAAGGCTAGGTAAGAAAATGAGATGAATAATAGACTGTTGGTTTTACTAACAAAAATATGGAGGGAAATGAGAAGGACAGAGTTGATAGAAAATGGTAACTTCCATTAGTCTAGCTACATAGAGTCTGAGATACTAAAAAGGCTTGCATGTGGAGACATCTACAGGAAATTGGAAATGCAAGTTCACATCTCGAAAAGTGGCTTGGGGTGCAAGATCGATGACCCTTCAGATTCATTCCTTTCTTCTGATATTACACCACTGGCAAGATATACTTACTGCTTAACCATGGAGGCAAGAGTAGAAGTCAGTCATTTAGATACTGGGTCATATCATGGAACACATACATCTTTACCCAAAATGTCCCTCCTGACCTGTAGAACATCTTTCAAACTCTGAAGCTAGCTACCCCAGCATCCCTGCTAATTTGAAGGGAACTTTCTAAGGACTTCTGCAAATGCTTCATTTGCAGAATGCTACCTGAGCCATATCAGGATAAGATGGTGATCATTTGTATCCAAGAAGATGCCCACAGATTGTTCTTCTATCCAAAGTCATCTTCCCCAGCTGCCAGCTCCATTTGCAGATTTTTGGCCTTAAGATCTGGTAATCCAGGCCCATCGCATTCTGACTCAGTTTACCTAGAATCATAAAAAGTACAACTCTCCCTCTCCCAACAGCGTTATATTTTCCAGTGATTCCTTCCTGTGTGTTGCCATGGTATTTGCACACAGCTCCACCTCATAGCTAGTAACACCGTAATACAATTTACCCACCTATGTGTCTGTCTTTCTTGCTTGCCTATGGGCTCCAGGAAGGCAGCAACTTGCTTATATGCACTGTCCTTCCCCTCTCTTTTCTCTCTCTGTATAGTGGGAGGCGGGGTTTCCCAGGTAATGCTAATGGTAAAGAACCAGCTTGCCAATGCAGGAGACAGAAGAGACACAAGTTTGATGCCTGGGTCGGGAAGATCCTCTGGAGGAGGGCAAGGAAACCCACTCCAGTATTCTTGCCTGGAGACTCCCATGGACAGAGGAGCCTGGCGGGCTACAGTCCATTGGGTCACATAGAGTCAGGACACAACTGAAGTGACTTAGCCGCAGCAGCATAGCTGAGGGCAGGAATGGGGGCAGAAATTAGGTGCTCAAGGAATTCTCAATTGTGTGTGTGCTCAGTCATGTCTGACTCTTTACAACCCCATGGACTGCAGCCTGCCACGCTCCTCTGTCCACGGAATTTTCCAGGCAAGAATACTGGAGTGCCATTTCCTTCTCCAGGGCACCTCCTGACTCAACATCAAACCCATGTCTCTTGTGTCTCCTGCATTGGCAGGCGGGTTCTTTACCACTGAGGCCCCTGGGAAGCCCAAACAACAGCCTCAGGGTTGCTAAAGCAACTGCTCAGCCTGAGGCAACAGACAAAAAACATTTGCGTCATTATTTGCTCTATCAGCCCGGTTTTACTGAGGGGGAAAAGTCATTAGCACATTGAAAGATCAGACACTTATACAATTGCAAGCCCTGTTTGAAAAAAAATAAGTTCTCTAATTTTAACCTGGCTCTTTACATCCTTGTGGATGGAATATTAAACGCAGTGCTCTGTTTCTGCTTTTCCCAACTCCTGCTTCCACAGTCAGATTGCTAATCTCCCTGAGACCTTTCTTGCTGGAGCGGTCTGAGGTCCTGACAGTGCTCCCTGATGCCATGGTCCCAGGGGCATGTCCTTCCTTTCATTTCCCAACCTCAGAGTTTCAGCTGGGAGTGGAGGCTTGAATTAAGCACCTTTGAGAAGCACTTCGAACCCTGGAGCCTGAGCAGGGAGTTGCTTATACCAGCTGAAACAATCACAGGATCCAGACTGGAGACAGAGAAAAAAAAAAAAAATCCTCTGCCCCATTCATCTGGCTCTCCATTCAGCCTGGGGTGGTGCAGGGCTGCTTGATTTGTGAATCTAGTTAGCAGCAGCATTCCTGGAAAACTGGCCCATTGCTGAGCTTTCTCGTGAACTTCATCCACCTGTCATGCTGGGCCTTGGAGGGGAGCCAGGACAGGCAGGAAATAATAGGCTGCAGGATACTGGTGTGTGTCAGTGGCCCCAACCCTCCCATTCCTGAACACAGATGAGCTAGAAGCCTGGGAGGTTTCACCACAGTGAGGATGGGCTCCGGAGGCCACAGAGAGACTGGTGGGGGCGGTGGGGGTGGGGGCGGGCCAGAAGGGATGACAGAACTTTCAACTCTCAGTGGCCCCTCCTTGGGACTGCGGAATCATCTCTGCAGGGAAGTGGCTCTGGCTGTTGCTCAGACACATCCTTTGTTCTCACTGACCTCATCCTGCACACATCAGGCCCAAAGGAGAATGTCTGGGTCCTTCCCACCTCCACACCCCCCTCCCTTGGCCTCTCTAGTGGGTCAGAGAATGAGCTACAATGACATCAACTGGCTAGAATTACATAAAACTTCCCTTTTCAACTCCCAGACTCCTGGATTCATACTTTATTTTGTTTTTAATTTCCAAATGATTTCCCTTTGTCCAGCTGGGTTTCCCCCCTCCCTACCCCTATCTCCGTCAATTTTAATTTCCTATTTTCCATTAGCAGGTTTCAGGCAATGAGGTGGAAGAAACATGGATTCTCAAGGAGCTCTAACTCGTGAAGACAGCCGACACTGGGCAAGTTGGAAATATTTACTCTAGAAGCAAAGAACTCTTGGGTGTCTGGTGGGGTGGTATTAACACAGCATTGAGTCTGTTGTTCTGAAAAGAAAGGGATTGCAACCGTCCTTCTCATGAGCCTTCTTATAGCCAATCCCACTAAGGGTGATGAAGGTGGAGAAAATAGTCATTTACTTGTGTATCTGGATTCTGGAGACAGACTACCTCCAGCTGTCATTCACAGATTTGAAATTATCAAGATCTCAGACCAGAGTGTCTCAGATTCTAGTGTGTCTATGAATCACCAGGGGATCTTGTTGAGGGTGAGTGTAGGGGCTGAGAGCTTGCATTTCTAATTGGCTCCCAGCCTATATAGATCAAGGCTTCCCTGATGGCTCAGCTGGGAAAGAATCTGCCTGCAATGCAGGAGACCCAGGGTTTGATCTCTGGGTAAAGAAGATCCCCTGGAGAAGGGAATGGCAACCCACTCCAGTATTCTTACCTGGGAAATCCCATGGACAGAGGATTCTGGTTGGCTACAGTCCAGGGGATCACAAAGAGCTGGACACTACTGAGTGACTAATTCTTTGTCTATATAGATGCAGCTAGTTCTCAGGCCACAGTTTGAGTAATAAGGCTATGTTTATCTTGATACTCAAACTGGCATTTCGCTTACCTGATAATTTGCTTTTGGGAGATTTATCCCAAAGGAACATGGATAATAAAACTATATTGAGGCAGGAAGTTTTCATCTAAGAAGGAAGATTGTGTAATGGAAAGAGCACTAATTGAGAGCAAAGAAACCAGGGCTGTGTTCCAAGTTATGCAACAAGCTAACTGCATGCATTTGGATAAGCTATAATCTCTCTGCACTCCAAGGAAGAGGTTAAATTAGGTTGGTGAGTTCCCAGGCTTTTCATATGGGGTGGATATTTGGAAAACTCTTGTCCACTAAATACATTGCAAACAACAGAATAACCTGTGTGATCCTGTTGTAAACGAATGGATAATTTTCATTTATCCTCTTGAAATTTAGAAAATGTGTCAGAGCATAAATAGGAACGACGGTTTGGCCACCTCTGGATTTGATGTTGTTCAATGTTCCTTCTTAACACTGACATCCTATGATCCCAGTGACAGGCATAAAAAAGAACAAAGAATAGATTTTCATTGTGTATAAAGTGTGAATTTCTATCAGCAAAGTTAAGGTTAGTGCTTAATATGTTCGTTATTGGGAAGATTTCATGCTGGATGTGTCACTGAGGGAAAACACTGAATCTTTTTCCCTAAAAATCATTAGGAAAGAGTAGAAAAGCAGAAGTGACTGTGTGACTATGAATGTTCTGAGTGATACCTGCCTCATGTTTCCCAGTTAGAAACCCAGAAGGAGATAGGGGGCACACTCAAGTCAAGATGAATGATTTGAGGAAGGTCCATAAAGGAACTATTTTCAAAGGTATGGGCGGGCTTCCTCAGGGAAAGGAACCATCCAAGACCCAAGGTGTGTAAGAAGAGGCAGTTATGAAATTCTAGAAGACGTATTTGTAGAGGTGGCCAAGTGAGTGGAGAGTGGCCAGCTGGGAGCAACTGGCAGGAAGAGAGGTGGGAAATAACACAAGGAGCTCACTCTCTTCCCTTCAACATCCTGAAAGCGTGTCCTAGTGACCACACCCATGGAACCAGAGGGGTTCCTGCAGTCAGTTCCTTCCTGGAGCAGAGGAAAGAGCAAGTAGGGAGGTAGGGTTGGAGAATGGGTCTGGAGGAGAAACTGGAAGGTACTGGACACACTTATGAAGCTTCTTGTGGACAAATGATTGATGGCACAGATATTCTGTTTATTTCAGCTCAGTTTTGCCTTCAGTTGAGCTACTAAGACAGAAATATCATCCAACTGTGTTTTCCTTCGGAATTCCAAAAAAGTTTAATTGTCAAAATCTAAAAATATAACACTTAATAATATTCCAACAGCATTCCCATCTATCATTTATTTATCCTTGTCATTGTTTTACTAAATGATATTTACACACGAACCATATCTCCTTAGTTTATATTGTCTTCTCATTGACAAACTAACAAAATCTCCAAACATTTCTTATCATTGCCTTTTTCTTTTGGTTTCCCTTTTTTTTCTCTCCCTAGATTGTGCTTTCTCGTTTCATATGAGTTTACTTTTCTAATTACTTGTCCTTTTCTTTTTTCATGTTGATGGGTTTTAGCATTTCTGCTCTCTTAGGTAAGCTTATGGAATAATTAGGAATACTTATACTCTAGATATAAGTTCTTTGTCAAATATATGGAATCAAAATATCATTTCCCACTGTCTTCCTTTTAACTCTCTTATAGTATCTTTTGATGAACACAATTTCTTAATTTTAATAAAGCCTATTTTCCACTAGACTTTTTGTGGCAAGTTTAAGAAGTCTTCATTATGAAAATCATGGAGATATTTTTCTGTTATTGTCTGCCAATTCTACAAGTTTAGCCTTCACACTTAAGTCCATGGTCTATCTAGCATTTCTGTTGTATATTGCGTAAGGTAATAGTTCTTTTTTTAAAATGGATGTTCAGCTGGCCTTTTCTATTTATCCGATTGGTAATTATTCCTCCCACAGCAGTGCCTTGGCACCTTTGTCATGGACTAGATGATTGCATGTCACATGCTGATCAATCACTGGATTTTCCATTCTGCTCATTATTTTATATCCTTGTTCCAATATCAAGCTCTCTTAATTCCTATAGTTTTTTAATACACCCCATATATAGTCTCCAATTTTGTGCTTTTTAAATATTATCTTAGTTCTTGGCCCTTTGCATTTTCAAATATGCTTTTCAATGATATGGTCAGTTCAAAAAAAAATCTAGACGTCTGATCAGAATTTATAGACTCTGTAGATTAAACTGGAGAGAAATTGTTAGATTATTGAGTCATTTGACTCATGATTATCAAATGTGCTTATATTTATTTGTCTTTAAGACATTTTTCTAAAGATTTTTACATGTGATTTGGTATCAAGATTACACTGTCCTCATTAAGTGAGTTGGGAAGTTTTCACTCTTTATCTATTCACTGGGAAAATTCTGTTTCTCTTGCACATATTTCTGGTAGCATTTGTGTGAGTACTTGGCCTTTTTGTTTTTCATTCATCTTTAACTTGTCTCTTTAACATTTGCTGATGTTTCCCAGAGTGTTATTTCAGGCTATGAAGAATTTTCCTAGAACATTCTCTAACATCACACACAAAAATAAACTCTAAATGGATTAAAGACCTAAATGTAAGGCCAGATGCTAAAAAAACTCTTAGTGGAAAACATAGGCAGAACATGCTATGAAATAAATTGCTGCAATATCTTTTTGGATCCACCTCCTAGCCAAAGATGGAGAAACTCTATAAAGTCAGCAAAAACAAGACCAGGAGCTGACTGTGGCTCAGATCATGAACTCCTTATTGCCAAATACAGACTTAAATTGAAGAAAGTAGGGAAAACCACTAGGCCATTCAGGTATGACCTAAATCAAATCCTTTATGATTATACAATGGAGGTGACAAATAGATCCAAGGTATTAGACAGAGTTCCTGAAGATGGACTGAGGTTTGTACAGGAGGCACTGACAAAAACCATCCCCAAGAAAAAGAAATGCAAAGGGCAAAATGGTTGTCTGAGGAGGCCTCACAAATAGCTGAAAAAAGAAGTGAGAGACAAAGGAGAAAAGGAAAACTAAACCCATCTGAATGCAGAGTTCCAAAGAACAGCAAGGAGAGATAAGAAAGCCTTCCTCAGTGATCAGTGCAAAGAAATAGAGGAAAACAATAGAATGGAAAAGACTAGAGAGCTCGTCAAGAAAATTAGAAATATCAAGAAAATATTTCATACAAAGATGGGCACAATAAAGGACAGAAACAGTGTGGACCTAACAGAAGCAGAAGATATTAAGAAGAGGTGGCAGGAATACACTAAAGAACTATTAAAAAAAAAAAAAAAAGCCTGGATAACCATTATGGTGTGATCACTCATTTAGAGCCAGACATCATGGACTGAAGTCAAGGGGGTCTTAGGAAGCATCACTACAAACACAGCTAGCAAAAATGATGGAATTCCAGCTGAGGTGTTTCAAATCCTAAAACATCATGCTACTAAAGTGCAGCACTCAATATGCTAGCAAGTTTGTAAAACTCAGCAGTTGCCACAGGACTGGAAAAAGTCAATTGTCATTCCAGTCCCAAAGGATGTTCAAACAACTGCACAATTGCACTCATTTCACTTTCTAGCAAGGTCATGCTCAAAATTCTCCAAGCGAGAAGTCAAAAGTACATGAACTGAGAAATTCCAGAAGTACAAGTTGAATTTAGAAAAAGCAGAGGAAACAGAGACCAAATTACCAACATCCATTGGATCATAGAAAAAGCAAAAAATTCCAGACAAACATCTACTTCTGCTTCCGTGACTGTGCTAAAGCCTTTGACTGTGTGGATCAAGACAAACTTTGGAAAATTCTTGAAGAGATGGGAATACCTGACCATCTTACCTCGCTCTTGAGAAATCTGTATGCAGTTCAAGAAACAACAGTTAGAAGTGGACATGGAACAATGGACTGGTTCCCAGTTGGAAAAGGAATATGTCAAGGCTGTATATTGTCACCCTACTTATTTAACTTCTATACAGAGTACATCATGCAAAATGCCAGGCTGGATGAAGCACAAACTGGAAGTAAGATTTCCAGGAGAAATATCAACAACCTCAGATATGCAGATAACACTACCCTTATGGCAGAAAGCAAAGAGGAACTAAAGAGCCTGCTGATGAGGGTGAAAGAGGATAATGGAAAAAAGAGGCTTAAAAGTCAGCATTCAGAACACTAAGATCATGGCATCTAGTCCCATCACTTCATGGCAAATAGATGGGAAACAATGGAAATAGTGACAGACTTTATTTTCCTGGGCTCCAAAATCACTGTGGATGGTGACTTCAGCCATGAAATTAAAAGCCCCTTGCTCCTTGGAAGAAAAGCTATGGCAAACCTACACAACATATTGAAAATCAAAGATAGTACTTTGCTGACAAAGGTCTGTCTAGTCAAAGCTATGGTTTTCCCAGTAGTCATGTATAGATGTTAGTGCTGGACCATAAAGAAAGCTGAGCACAGAAGTACTGATGCTTTTGAACTGTGGTGCTGGAGAAGACTCTTGAGAGTCCCTTGGACTGCAAGGAGATCCAACCAGTCCATTCTGAAGGAGATCAGCCCTGGGTGTTCTTTATGGTGGTGAAGCTGAAGTTCCTATAATTTGGCCACCTGATGTGAAGAGCTGACTCACTGGAAAAGACATGATGGTGGGAAAAATTGAAGCCAGGATCAGAAGGGGACAACAGAGGATAAAATGGTTGGATGGCATCACCAATTTAATGGACATGAATTTGAGCAAGCTCTGGGAGTTGGTGAAGGACAGGGAAGCCTGGTGTGCTGCGTCTATGGGGTTGCAAAGAGTGGAACACGACTGAGTGACTGAACAACAACAACCTAGAGTAGTGGGAAGAAAAACAAACAAATAGAACCTAATTAAACTTAAAAACTTTTGCATAGCAAAGGAAATCCTTACATAAAAAGACAATCCACAGAATGGGAGAAAATATCTGCAAATGATGCAAGTGATCAATACCCAGTGTATACTAACAGCTCATGCAGCTCAATACAGGAAAAGCAAGTCAGTCAAGAAAGGAGCAGAAAGCTTAAAGAGACATTTCACCAAAGAAGATATACAAGTGCCCAAAAAACACATGAAATGATGCTAAATATCACTAATATTAGAACAATGTAAATCAAAACTAGAGTGAATCAGAATGGTCACCACATCAGTCAGAATCAGATCAGATCAGTCGCTCAGTTGTGTCAGACTCTTTGCGACCCCATGAATCGCAGCACGCCAGGCCTCCCTGTCCATCCCCAACTCCCGGAGTTCACTCAGACTCACGTCCATCGAGTCAGTGATGCCATCCAGCCATCTCATCCTCTGTCGTCCCCTTCTCCTCCTGCCCCCAATCCCTCCCAGCATCAGAGTCTTTTCCAATGAGTCAACTCTTCGCATGAGGTGGCCAAAGTACTGGAGTTTCAGCTTTAGCATCATTCCTTCCAAAGAAATCCCAGGGCCGATCTCCTTCAGAATGGATTGGTTGGATCTCCTTGCAGTCCAAGGGACTCTCAAGAGTCTTCTCCAACACCACAGTTCAAAAGCATCAATTCTTCGGTGCTCAGCCTTCTTCACAGTCCAACTGTCACATCCATACATGACCACAGGAAAAACCATAGCCTTGACTAGACGAACCTTTGTTGGCAAAGTAATGTCTCTGCTTTTGAATATGCTGTCTAGGTTGGTCATAACTTTCCTTCCAAGGAGTAAACGTCTTTTAATTTCATGGCTGCAGTCACCATCTGCAGTGATTTTGGAGCCCAAAAAATAAAGTCTGACACTGTTTCCCCATCTATTTCCCATGAAGTGCTGGGACCAGATGCCATGATCTTCGTTTTCTGAATGTTGAGCTTGAAGCCAACTTTTTCACTCTCCACTTTCACTTTCATCAAGAGGCTTTTGAGTTCCTCTTCACTTTCTACCATAAGGGTGGTGTCATCTGCATATCTGAGGTTATTGATATTTCTCCCGGCAATCTTGATTCCAGCTTGTGTTTCTTCCAGTCCAGCGTTTCTCATGATGTACTCTGCATAGAAGTTAAATAAACAGGGTGACAATATACAGCCTTGACGAACTCCTTTTCCTATTTGGAACCAGTCTGTTGTTCCATGTCCAGTTCTAACTGTTGCTTCCTGACCTGCATACAAATTTCTCAAGAGGCAGATCAGGTGGTCTGGTATTCCCATCTCTTTCAGAATTTTCCACAGTTTATTGTGATCCACACAGTCAAAGACTTTGGCATAGTCAATAAAGCAGAAATAGATGTTTTTCTGGAACTCTCTTGCTTTTTCTATGATCCAGGGGATGTTGGCAACTTGATCTCTTGTTCCTCTGCCTTTTCTAAAACCAGCTTGAACATCAGGAAGTTCACGGTTCACATATTGCTGAAGCCTGGCTTGGAGAATTTTGAGCATTACTTAACTAGCGTGTGAGATGAGTGCAATTGTGTGGTGGTTTGAGCATTCTTTGGCATTGCCTTTCTTTGGGATTGGAATGAAAACTGACCTTTTCCAATCCTGTAGCCACTGCTGAGTTTTTCAAAGTGTCTACAAACAGTAAATCCTGTAGAGGATGTGAAGAAAAGGGAATCCGTCTACACTGTTGATGGGAATGTAGATTGGTACAACCACTGTGGAGAAGGGTATGGAGATTCTATTTAAAAATTTAAAAATTCAAAAATAGAGCTACCCTGTGATCCAGCAATCTCACTCCTGGGCATATATCCAAAGAAAATAATACATGCTCACCAATGTTCATTACAGCGCTATTTAAAATAGCAAAGACATGGAAGTAACCTAAATGTCTATCAGCAGAGGAATGGATAAAGAAGATGTGGAACATATATGCAATGGAATATTACTTAGCCTTTAAAAAGAATGAAATAATTTCATTTGCAGCATCATGAATGGACCTGGAGATTATCACTAAGTGAAATAAGTCAGACAGAAAGTCAAATGTCATGTATGATATCGCTTATGCTGAATCTTAAAAATGATACAAATGAACTTATTTACAAAACCGACTCACAAACTTAGAAAACAAACTATGGTTATGGAAGGATGAGGGGGAAGGAAGGTAAAGCAGTTTGGGATTAACATGTACACATTGCTGTATTTAAAATGGATACCCAACAAAATTCTGCTACATAACGCAGGGAACTCTACTCATTATTATGTAACTATCTAAATGGGAAAAGAATTTTTAATAGAATAGATACATGTATACATATAATAACTCAATCACTTTGCTATACACCTGAAACTAACACAACATTTTAAATTAATTATATTTTAAAATGGGCTTCCCAGATTGCCATGGGAACCTGGGCATGGCAGGTTTATTATTATTGTCATGCCCTTACAGAGCACCCTATTTCTGGGTGCCCTAGCTGCAGGCTCCCCAGAGTATCTGGTGCTACCAGGCCTGTGACCCAAGCAGCTGCACCACCTCCACACTTGGTCTTCACTAGGGCAGACCCAAGTCCTCCAGGGCAGGCTCAGGAGCAAACCCCTGTGGACGATTCACATGCAGAGGGGGAGATAAAACCACAACTGAAACCCAGGGGCAGTGTGGCTAAGGAAGAGGACTCAAAACCTTCCCACCAGCTGTACAAGCTGCAGATTAAATCCACACAATCAAGTAGGCAGACTCTATGTCTATGGAATATATAAAATGACAGTGAGAGTTCCCACAAAAGAAAATGCACTAGTTCTGACAGCTGTGGACATTGGAGGCAAGAACACAAGAACAGGACCAGATTAGAGTCTGAGCTGCCCCCACAGCAGGTCCAGAGACCACCTCCGTGTTGGAGGGCATCCTAAGGAGGTTTGGTGGACTGCAACTCCCAGTGAGGGAAAGGAGGCTGACAGAAAAGACTCAAGAAAAACATTTATTATTCATTTATTATTCTTATATTTTGACTTGTTCTGTAGCTGCTTCTGGATATTTTTCTTCTTTTCCCTTTTTCCCCTCTGTTGTTGTAGTTGCTGATTTTATTAGTACCATTACATCTATTTAAGCTTTTGAGAATGTTTTCAATAACACTTTTTATTTCTGCTATATACTTCTGCTGGCCTTTTGTGGTTCTATAGGGTTTTCCTTCTTTTTTATTTTTTTCTCTCTATTTTTTAATTTTTAAAAATTTATTGTTTTTATTCTACATTTATTCTTTTGTTTGCTTTCCCTACTGTTCTTTTACCATTGTAGTTAATCTTTAATATATATTAATCTTTTTTATACCTCTACTTAACTTTGCTATTCTATCTTTTTTTACTTCTTTCTTTTTGTCACCATGTTTGTTAGTGTCTTTTGTTTTCATGCTTTAATCCCCAGTAGGCAACCTTGCTTTAGTTTTGCTTTCCAGTTTGTGCTTTAGTTAGTTTTGTTTTTAACTGGTGGATATCATTTTTGGTTTCCTTTGTTCGCTTGATCAATCTATTGTACTTTTTTTTTTTTTTTTTTTTTTTTTTTTTTTTTTTTTACTGTTTTGGTTTTGTTTATGGGTGTATATGTATGTGTATATATTCCATTATTTAATTATTATTGGCTTGATTTTGTAATTGCCATTTGTCTGGGGTGTATCTTTTGATTCTCTCTCTCTCTTTTTTTTTTTTTTTGTATTTATTTTAATTCCATTTAATACCATAACAAATCTCTGTTCCCCAGCCAGAGATCAAGACTGGAGCCTTTGGAGTGAGAGCACTGACTCCAAGACCCGAGACTACCAGAGAGCTCCTAACTCACGGAGTATCAGTTAGTGAGAACTCCCACAAAGGCAACCACTTGTATACAAGACCCGGCATCACACAACTGCCAGCCGCAACCTGTGCAGGATGCCTTATCCAAACAACAAACAACAAAAAAAATACAAACCCAATCATCAGCAGACAGGATTACCATCTTTTACAGCCCTGCCCATCAGAGGAAAAAAGAAAACTCACCTCCTCCCACCAGAGAGCAAGCACAAGTTACACCCTATATGAAGCTTACACAAACCACTGAACCAACCTTATGAGGGCAGAAAGCAAAAGAAAGAAAGAATTCTACCTTAAAGTCTGGGAAAAGGAGATGTCAAATACAGTAAGTTTTTAAAAATGGAAAGGCAGAGAAATACTGCACAAATGAAGGAACAACCTAGAAACACACAAGTCCAAATACATGAAAAGGAGATAGACAAACTACCTGAAAAATAATTTAGAATAATAATAAAGATAACCCAAAACCTGAAAAATAGAATGGAGCAAATGCAAGAATCAATTAACACATTTAGCAAAGACCTAGAAGAAATAAAGAATAAACAAAGAGAGATAAACAACTCAATTACTGAAATTAAAAATACCCTAGTATGAATCAATAACAGAGTATCTGAGGCAGAAGAACGGATGAGTGAGCTGGAAGATAGAATGGTGGAAATAACTGCTGAAGAGCAGAATAAAGTAAAAAGAATGAAAAGTGCAGAGGATAGTCTCAGAGACCTCTGGGACAATATTAAACACATCAACATTTGAATTATAAAGGTCCTGGAAGAAGAAGAGAAAAAGAAAGGGTATGAAAAAAAATTTTAAGAGATTATAGTTGAAAATTACCCCAACATCAGAAAGGAAATAGTTATTCAAATCCAAGAAGTGCAGAGTCCCATACAAGATAAACCCAAGGAGAAACGTGCTAAGACACTTACTAATCAAACTAACAAAGATTAAACACAAAGAAAGAATATTAAAAGCAGCAAGGGGAAAGTAACAAGTAACATACAAGGGAAACCCCATATGTTTAATAGTTGATCTTTCAGCAGAAACTCTGCAGGCCAGAAGGGAATGGCAAGATGTATTTAAAGTACTGAAAGGGAAATATCTACAGTCAAGATTACTCTACCTGGCAAAGATCTCATTAAAAATTGATGGAGAAATCAAAAGCTTTACATACAAGCAAAGGTTAAGAGAATTTAGTTCTACCAAACGAGCTTCACAACAAATATTAAAGGGGCTTATATAGTCAAGAAATATAAGGGAAGAAAGAGATCTACAAAAACAAACCCCAACCAACTAAGAAAATGGCAATAGGAACATGTGTATCAATAATTACTTTAAATGTAAATGTATTAAATGCTCCAACCAAAAGACACAGACTGACTGGATACAAAAACAAGACCCATATATATGCTGTCTACAAGAAACCCACTTCAGACCTAAAGACACGTATAGACTTAGAAAGTTAGAGGGTGGAAAAATATATTCTATGCAAATGGAAGTCAAAAGAAAGCTGGAGTAGCGATCTTCATAACAGATAAAATAGACCTTAAAACAAAGACTATTACAAGAGATAAGGAGGGACACTACATAATGATCAAGGGAATCAATCCAAGAGGAAGACATAACAATTGTAAATGTTTATGCACCCAATGTAGGAACACCTCAATGCATAAGACAAACACTAACAGACGTATAAAGATAAACTGACAATAATACAAAAATAATAGGGGACTTTAGCACCCTACTCACACCAATGGACAGATCATCAAAACAGAAAATTAGTAAGAAAACACAACCCTTAAGTGACACATTAGACCAGATGGATCTCATTGAAATATTCAGGTCATGACAATGAAATGCAGAAAAATACACTTTCTTCACAAATGCACATGGAACATTCTCCAGGATAGACCACACCTTGGGTCACAAATCAAACCTCAGTAAATGTAAGAAAATTAAAATTGTGTCAGTCATCTTTTCTGACCACAATACTATGAGGCTAGATATAAATTATAAGAAAAGACATGTAAAAAACACAAACACATGGAGGTTAAACAATATGTTTCTAAGTAACAAACCGGTTACTGAGGAGATCAAAAGGGCAATTAAAAAAAAATTCCTAGAAACAAATGACAATGAAAACACAGTTGAAAACCTATACAACACAGCAATTCAGAACAGCAAAAGCAGTTCTAAGAGGGAAGTTTATAGCAATACAATCCTACCTCAAGAAATAAGAAAAACATTGAGTACACAACCTAACTTTACACCTAAAACAACCAGATAAAGAAGAACAACAACAAAAAACAATCCCAAAAAATAACACAAGGAAAGAAAATCATAAAGATCAGAGCAGAAATAAGTGAAAAAGAAATGAAAGAAATAATAATAAAGATTAATAAAACTAAAAGCTGGTTCTTTGAGAAGATAAACAAAAATTGAAAAACTTTTAGCCAAACTCATCAAGGAACAAAAAAACTTGTTTCTAATAAACAAAATTAGAAATGAAAAAGGAGAAGTCACAAGAGACAATGCAGAAATACAAAGGATTATAAAAGACAATTATGAGTAACAATATGGCAGTAAATGGACAATCTGAAGAAATAGAAATGGACAGATTCTTAGAAAAGTTCAGTCTTCCAAAACTGAACCAGGAAGAAATAGAAATTATGAACAACCCAATTACAAGCACTGAAATTGAAACTATGATCAAAAATCTCCCAAAAAACAAAAACTCAGGGCCAGATGGATTCACAGGTGAATTCAATCAAACATTTAGAGAGGAACTAATGTCTATCCTTCTAAAACTCTTTCAAAAAAATTATAGAGTAGGGAACACGTCCAGACTCATTCTATGAGGCCACTATCACCCTGATACCAAAACCAGGCAAAGACAGCACACAGAAGGAAAATTACTGGCCAGTATCACTGATGAATATAGACGCAAAAATCCTCAGCAAAATTCTAGCAAACAAAATTCAAGAGCACATTAAAAAGCTCATACACCGTGATCATATATACTAAAAATGAAAAATCAGAAAAAGAAATTAAGAAAGCAATCTCATTTATCATTGCAACAAAAAGAATAAAATATATGAGAATAAACCTACCTAGAGAGAAAAAAGAAATGTATACATAAAATTATAAATTATAAAATGAAAGAAATCAAAGAAGACATAAACGGTGGAGAGATATTCCATATTCCTGGGTAGGAAGAATCAATATTGTGAAAATGACTATATTACCAAATGCAATCTAGAGATTCAATGTGATCCTTATCAAATTACTAATGGCATTTTTCACAAAACTAGAACAAAAAATTTCACAATTCAAATGGAAACACAAAAGACCCCAAATAACCAAAGCAATCTTGAAGAATGGAGCTGGAGGAATCAACCTTCCTGACTTCAGACAATACTACAAGGTAATCAAGACAGTATGGTACTCGCAAAGAAAACAGAAATATAGATCAATGTAACAAGATAGAAAGCGCAGAGATAAACCCACGTACCTATGGGTACCTTATTTTTGATAAAGGAGGAAAGAACACACAATGGAAAAAATATAGTCTTTTCAATAAGTGGTGTTAGGAAAACTGTACAGCTACATGTAAAAGAATGAGATTAGAACACTTTCTAACACCATACACAAAGATAAATTCAAAATGTATTAAAGACCTAAATGTAAGACCAGAAACTATAAAACTCTTAGAGGAAAACATAGGCAGAATACTTGATGACATAAATCAAAGCAAGATCCTCTATGGCTCACCTCCTAGACTAATAGAAATAAAAACAAAAATAAACAAGTGGGCATATTTAAACTCTCCGACATACATCACAGCAGGATCCTCTATGACCCACCTCCCAGAATATTGGAAATAAAAGCAAAAATAAACAAATGGGACCTAATTAAACTTAAAGGCTTCTGCACAACAAAGGAAACTATAAGCAAGGTGAAAAGACAGCCTTCAGAATAGGAGAAAATAATAGCAAATGAAGCAACAGACGAACAACTAATCTCAAAAATATATAAGCAACTCCTACAGCTCAACTCCAGAAAAATAAATGACCCAATCAAAAAATGGGCCAAAGAACTAAATAGACATTTCTCCAAAGAAGACATACAGATGGCTAACAAACACATGAAAAGATGCTCAACATCACTCATTATAAGAGAAATGCAAATCAAAACCACAATGAGGTACCATTTCACGCCTGTCAGAATGGCTGCGATCCAAAAGTCTACAAGCAATAAATGCTGGAGAGGGTGTGGAGAAAAGGGAACCCTCCTACACTGTTGGTGGGAATGCAAACTAGTACAGCCACTATGGAGAACAGTGTGGAGATTCCTTAAAAAACTGGAAATAGAACTGCCTTATGATCCAGCAATCCCACTGCTGGGCATACACACTGAGGAAACCAGAAGGGAAAGAGACACGTGTACCCCAATGTTCATCGCAGCACTGTTTATAATAGCCAGGACATGGAAGCAACCTAGATATCTATCAGCAGACGAATGGATAATAAAGCTGTGGTACATCCACACAATGGAGTGTTACTCAGCCATTAAAAAGAATACATTGGAATCAGTTCTAATGAGGTGGATGGATGAAACTGGAGCCTATTATACAGAGTGAAGTAAGCCAGAAAGAAAAACACCAATACAGTATGCTGCTGCTGCTGCTAAGTTGCTTCAGTCATGTCCGACTCTGTGAGACCCCATAGATGGCAGCCCACCAGGCTCCCCCGTCCCTGGGATTCTCCAAGCAAGAACTCTGGAGTGGGTTGCCGTTTCCTTCTCCATTGCATGAAAGTGAAAAGTGAAAGTGCCAATACAGTATACTGACACATATATATGAAATTTAGAAAGATGGTAACAATAACCCTGTATACGAGACAGCAGAAGAGACACTGATGTATAGAACAGTCTTTTGGACTCTGTGGAAGAGGGAGAGGGTGGGATGATTTGGGAGAATGGCACTGAAACATGTATAATATCATATATGAAATGAGTCACCAGTCCAGGTTTGATGCATGATACTGGATGCTTGGGGCTGGTGCACTGGGATGACCCAGAGGGATGGTATGGGAAGGGAGGAGGGAGGAGGATTCAGGATGGGGAACACGTGTATACCTGTGGTGGATTCATGTTGATATATGGCAAAACCAATACAACATTGTAAAGTTAAGAAAATAAAAAATAAATAAATAAATAAACTTAAAAGTTCTTGCACAGCAAAGGAAACTATAAACAAGGTGACAACCCATAGCATAGGAGAAAATAATAACAAATAAAACAATTGACAAAGGATTAATTTCCAAAATAAGCAAGCAGCTCATAAAGTCAATATCAGAAAATCAAACAATCCAATCAAAAAGTGGGGAAAAGACCTCAACAGACATTTCTCCAAAGAAGACATACAGATGGCTAACAAACACATGAAAAGATACTCAACATCGCTCATTATTAGAGAAATGCAAATCAAAACTATGATGAGATATCACTTCACATCAGTCAGAATGGCCATCACCACTGCAGCACTATTTACAATAGCTAGAACATGGAAACAATCTAGATGTCCATCATCAGATGAATGGATAAAGAAGTTGCTGCTGCTGCTGCTGCTGCTGCTTCTGCTAAGTTGCTTCAGTCATGCCCGACTCTGTGCGACACCATAGATGGCAGCCCACCAGTCTCCTCCGTCCTTGGGATTCTCCAGGCAAGAACACTGGAGTGGGTTACCATTTCCTTCTCCAATGCGTGAAAGTGAAAAGTGAAAGTGAAGTCAGTCAGTCGTGTCTGACTCTTCGAGGCCCCATGGACTGCAGCCTACCAGGCTCCTCCGTCCATGGGATTTTCCAGGGAAGAGTACTGGAGTGGGGTGCCATTGCCTTCTCCGGGATAAAGAAGCTGTGGTACATATATACAATGGAACACTACTCAGCCATAAATAAGGAATGCATTTGAGTCAGTTTTGATGAGGTGGATGAACCTAGAGCCTATTACACAAAGTGAAGCAAGTCAGAAAGAGAAAGATAAATGTTATATATATATACACACATACACACACACACATATATATAGGGAATCTAGAAAGATGGTACTGATGAAATTATTTTCAGGGCAGCAGTGGAGACACATACATAGAGAACAGACTTATGAATATGGAAAGCAGGGAGAAGGAGAGGGTGAGATGTATGGAGAGAGTAACATGGAAACTTACATTACCATATATAAAATATATAGCCAACGCGAATTTGCAGTATGACTCAGGGAACTCAAACAGGGGCTCTTTAACAGCTTAGAGGGGTGGAATAGGGTGGGAGATGGGAAGAAGGTTCAAGAGGGAGGAGAGATACATAAACCTATGGCTGATTCATGCTAATGTTTGGCAGAAACCAATAAAATTTTGTAAAGCAATTATCTTTCAATTAACAAATAAACTTTTAAAGAAGAAAGAAATGTATGTGTATGTATACCTGAATCCCTTTGCTGTACACCCGAAACTAACACAGCATTGTAAATCAGCTATACGCCAATATAAAATAAAATTTTTTAAAGTTTTTCCGTATAATACAGAGTTGGGTTAGTGAGTTTTTCTCATATCCTCATCGTTCTAAATAAGAGAATATTGCTTGGTCTCCTTATGGAGTGCCATTAACTTGGAAATACTGCCAGTCTTTTTCTGCAATCTACAACCACATGTTGAGTGGTTATGTTATCATAGGTTTCATATTGATTTTATCCTATTTTCTCAATCTGAAAGAGCAAATTTATTTAATTATTTTTCATTTGATTTTTCTCACTGTCCACTTGAGACTTCTCCCAGACTTTAGCCTAGTAAACTGCTTAACTATGAATTTATTCATGGTTCAATAATTCATTTACCTAAGGAGAGAGTGCCAGTAGATTCTTCTTCTTTATTGGGTCTAGATTAATGACTCATATTCAGTGTTGTGTTTCATCTGGTCCAAATTCAGGAATAATCTGTAGAGGTTATAGTCTCCTTTGAGTGGCTACTTGCTAGTTTTTTCTTAAGGTAACTAAGACCTTAGTCTCAGAGCCTCTCTAGAGATTGTTTTGTGCGTGTGTGCTCAGTAGCTTCAGTCATGTCTGACTCTTTGAGACCCTGTGGCCTGTAGCCCATCAGGCTCCTCTGTCCATGGGATTCTCCAGGCAAGAATACTGGAGAGCAGGTTACCATGCCCTCCTCCAGGGTTTCTTCCCAACCCAGGGGTCGAACCCGCATCTCCTGTGTCTCCAGCATTGCAGGCAGATTCATACCGCTGAGCCAAAGTGGAACCCGAGAAGACAAATTAAGTGATGTGTTGCTCATCTGTTCCTTCAGGATTTATACCAAAATGAATAATTATTCAAGAAATGACAAAAAATGACAGTATTATCCTACTCACTCTTATAGCAATTACAGCACTACTAAATCTATACTGTTACATACGACTCACATACTCCACTGTTCCTTGTCCTTCTCTGGCCTCTCCAAATTATCTATTTTAAGGAATTTCTTCAACCTACTTTTCTGTAACTTTTTTTTTTTCGTGAAGTGGTGTCATGTATTAACCTTAGGGTATCATTTGGTCCTTTCTAAAGATTATCTTTTGCAGATTCCTCAAAGTTTCTGTTCTGTGGATGACACTCTTTCCTAGTCTCAAGCCCTCTAAAGCTTTTTCCATCTTTTCATTACTCTTGGATATTTTAATGAAAACCTACAATGAGGAAGAAAGCCAGGGCGTAGTACACACAACTTCTTTGTAATCAGAAGTCAAGCTGGTCCTACACCACCTGCATTTGTTCATTGCCAACATCATTATCATTAAAGATTATTAACATAACATATACTAGCAATATAATTACATATCAGTTACATTATTATATGTGTGTTCAAGATTATGCTCATGTGCCAAACATTTTTTCATGTAACTCATACAAATAACCCTACTAGTACAGTTGATGTTTTTTTGTTATTATTTTTATTTCTGTTTTTTTCACCTCTAATTTTATAAACTAGGATTCAGGAAAATAAACTGAAGAGACTTAAGGTCAGTTCCTCCTTTCTAGGGCTTAATATCAAACCCCTTACTTCTAGGAACTAGAATTATTGAAAATATGACCTATATTGTTCCAGACTCAGTCATCAGAGTCAGTATCACACACTCATTCTGCCACTAGGCAATAGAGGAAGTGATACCTCAGGTATCAAATCCTTATAATAACACATGGATTTTAGTGTCTATTAATTTCCAGAAAAGAAAAGAGTAACATTACCCTAGGCTGCTGCCTTCCAACTGCCTAGGGTAGTGAGGTATGAGAGACAAATGCCAACAAGTCAGTACACTTCAGTGTCAAAAGTGGGAACACAGTGCTTGTGTGAGGCTGGCCAAGGAGGTTTAAACTGAATCACAAGGATGAGTGAATGTTAATTGGGCCATGAGGTTAGGAAAGGTGATTTAGACTGGGGGAAAGAGCCTGGTGGGCTGCCGTCTATGGGGTCACACAGAGTCGGACACGACTGAAGCAACTTAGCAGCAGTAAAGTGTTTGCAAAACTATGATATTGAGAGAGAGCAGGGTATTACTAGGGAATTGCAAATAATTCACTGGGTCCTGAGTGCAGAGGGTTAAGGGTTGAATGAAGGAGGTGATCTTGAGTTCATAGGGCAAGCGTCAGTAAACTAAGGCCTGCTGGAGGGCCAACTGTTTTTATAAGTAAAGTGGTACTGGAACACAGCCACGTTGATCTGACTTAAAAATGGTCTGCGGCTGTTTTCTTACTATGATGGTAAAGTTGAATAGTTGCAACAGAGGCCAATTGGCCTGCAGAGAGAAAAAAAAAATACTATCAGGCCTTTACAGAAAAAGTTTGCCAACCATTGCTGTAGGGACATGAAATAGTCAGAGCATGATGATCTCGGAAGGATTTCATTTCAGAGGAGTGATGGAAAGGCTGATGAAGGACTTTAAGCAAGGGGGTGACATGCTCATCAGATCTGTGTTTTAGGAAAATCACTTTGGCTGCAGATGCAGAATGGAGGTTGCAGGACTCATGGGAAGGGTACAAGTTAGAAATGCATTGCAATAATCCAGATAACTGAGGACTGTGACCTAAGCTAGTGTGTGCCCAGAACCGTGACAGAAGATACTTCAAAAAAGCATAGTAAGTAGCATTCTTTCTTCTTCAACTTTCCTTCTGCAACCTCTCCTTTGTTCCACCTCTCTTTGTTCCTCCGTTCCTATATCTTTCCCTCTCTTCCTCCACATTTTTCACAAGTATGGTTATTCTTTACCCTTCTTCAAACATCCGATTCACACATGACACCATACCCCTTGTCATAGTCAAGCAAGCAGAAACGAGGGGTCTGTGTGTCTGAACTTCGGTAGTTTGTGCTGTTGCTCGAGTGGTTTGTCTCTTCCCAAATCTGAACCTCTGACCCAGGCCCAGCACAGCACACAGCTGATGAACAATGCTGTGATAGCTTCAGGTGGACAGCACTGGGGCTCAGCCATACATACACATGTATCCATTCTCCCTAAACGCCCCTCCTATCCAGGCTGCCACATAACATTAAAGTGTTCCCTGTGCTGTACAGTAGGTCCTTGTGGATTATCCATTTTAAATATAACAGTGTGTACATGTCGATTCCAAACTCACTAACTATCCCTATCAGGTAACCCCTTAGTAACCGTAAGTTCATTCTCTAAGTCCGTGAGCCTATTTCTGTTTTGCAAATAAGTTCATTTAAACCCTTCTTTTTAGATTCTGCATATAAGTGATATCAGATGATGTTTCTCCTTCTCCATCTGACTTACTTCACTCAGTACAACAATCTCTAGGTCCAGAAAAGACTATCTTCATCCTCCCAATATTTATGTATGATGAGACTGAAGTTGAGACAGGTTGACTACTTGATCAAAGTCATGGCTTATTAGTAGAAAATCAAGGCTTCTAATTTCTTACATAGCACTCTGTCTCATTCCCTACATGTAACAGATTTAAGTTCCTGCCTCAAATTAGGGAAATAAAATAGCATTATATTTATGCTTTGTGATTCTCTCCAAGTTGATAACTCAGAGGAAGTTTATAAAAAGTTGTATATGTCCATCCTAGCTATTTGACTAGCTGGGATAAATAAATAAATTTCTTAGGAAATTCCGCTGACTAGATTTAATTACTTCACTATGCAAAGTTTCAATTAATAGTGTCAGAAACCACCCAGAACCCAATTATGAAATAAAAGTGAGGCTACTACCCAGGCACAAATAGGAAAATTATAGATGATATTTTAACTTCAAAATATAAGAGTATTATGGCATTTTATGACTTTGGTTTTCATTTCATAGTGTTACCTGTTAAATATGCACGCTACCTAGATAAATCAGTCACCTTAAGAAATGATGGTCTCATAACAATTTGTCACTTACACAAATGTCACATTTTTTTTTACCATCATTTCACAGCAACTTTCATATTTTACCTCTGCTGCAAAAGAGTCACAGATAACACATTGAAACCAGATGCTGACATGTTCATAGCAGTACATTTGAAGAAAGATGTGGTGCTACTGAAAGGCTTGATTCTTTCTAGTCAGTTCCATAAGCAAAGTCTGTGGAGGACAACTGTGAGCCCCAGAAAATATCATCAATGTCAAGGATATATTCACCAGAAGCAGACGCCTAAGGGACTCATTCTGGTTGTGGTCTTTGAAAGTGCCACTGTCCGATATAGCAGCCACTAAATAAATTTAAAAAGATGAGAGATAACAGATGTTTGTGGAGATGTGGGAAAAAAGGAATCCTTTTGTACGCTATTGGTGGAATTTCAAATTGGTGCAGCCACTGTGGACAGTTAAAACTAAAACTACCCCATGTGCTAAGTCGCTTCAGTCAAGTCAGACTCTTTGCAATGCAATGGACTGTAGCCTGTCAGGCTCCTTTGTCCATGAGATTCTCCAGACAAGAATACTGGAGTGTGTTGCCATGTGCTCTTCCAGGAGATCTTCCCAACCAGGGATCAAGCCATGCCTCTTAAGTCTCCTGCACTGGCAGGCAGCTTCTTTAACACTAGTGCTACCTGGGAAGCCCCTAGAACTACCATATGACCCAACAATTCTACTTCTGGGTGAAGGAAATAAAATCACTATCTCAAAGAGATATAGGTACCATCATATTCATTAGAGCATTATTTACAATAATCAAGATGGGAACAACTTATGTCCACTGACAACTGAATGGGTATGTTGTTCAGTCGCTCAGTCATGTCTGACTCTTTGTGACCCCATGGACTGCAGCCCACCAGGTGTTCCTGTCCTTCACCATCTCCCGGAGCTTGCTCAAACTCATGTACATTGAGTCAGTGATGCCATCCAACCATCTCATCTTCTGTCGTCCCCTTCTCCTCCTGCCTTCAATCTTTCCCAGCATCAGGGTCTTTTTTGGGGGCAAGTTAATCAGTTTTATTACACAAATGTTAATGTTAATGTCATAATTGATAATAAGCAAAGGCCTTGAATAGCCATGACATATTTTAAGACAGTACAATAAGATCATGACAGAAAACTAATCAAAGTCTCTCAAAGACTGTTTTAACTTATTATATTCCTAATAATTCTATGTCTTGATTATTTATTTTCACAGCTTATAGCATAGTAACAGTAGATCAGTAGAGGGAGAAACTCTCTGAGGCAGGTTGCAGCAAGATGTGACATTAGAGAACAAAGGCTAGGACAGAAAACTAATTAGACTTTGGAACACAGGCATCTTAAAATGGGGATGTTAATGTACAGGCAAACAGCCTCAGCAATAACCCTGGGGGCATGGTATTTCCTGGTGGAGAATTTCCAACATGATAGAAAAAGCTATGGAGTAGAGTTAGAAAGATCTCTGTTCTGAGCCTAACTTCATCATTTACTAACAGTGTGGTCTTGAGTCTTGAAATCTCATCTCTCAGTGCTCCAATCCATACAGTAGTAAGAATAGACTACTCTGAACACTTTGCACATTTTACTTTCATATTATCTGCATCAGATCAGATCAGATCAGTCGCTCAGTTGTGTCCGACTCTTTGCGACCCCATGAATTGCAGCACACCAGGCCTCCCTTTCCATCACCAACTCCCAGAGTTCACCCAGACTCACGTCCATCGAGTCAGTGATGCCATCCAGCCATCTCATCCTCTGTCGTCCCCTTCTCCTCCTGCCCCCAATCCCTCCCAGCATCAGAGTCTTTTCCAATGAGTCAACTCTTCGCATGAGGTGGCCAAAGTAC
>NW_011494449.1:69112-69475 GCF_000754665.1 Bison bison bison | reverse complement strand
GTCGTGTCCAACTCTTTGTGACCCCATGGACTGTAGCATACTAGGCTCCTCTGTCCATGGGATTTCCCAGGCAAGTATACTGGAGTGGGTTGCCATTTCCTTTTCTGTAAGTGTTTTTTAATTTCATGGCTGTAGTCACCATCTGCAGTGATTTTGGAGCCCAGAAAAATAAAGTCAGCTGCTGTTTCCAATGTTTCCCCATCTATTTCCCATGAAGTGATGGGACCAAATGCCATGATCTTAGTTTTCTGAATGTTGAGCTTTAAGCCAACTTTTTCACTCTCTTCTTTCACTCTCATCAAGAGGCTCTTTAGTTCTTCTTCACTTTCTGCCATAAGGGTGGTGTCACCTACATATCTGAGG
>NW_011494449.1:67458-69012 GCF_000754665.1 Bison bison bison | reverse complement strand
TTCAGAATGGACTGGTTGGATCTCCTTGCAGTCCAAGGGACTCTCAAGAGTCTTCTCCCACACCACAGTTCAAAAGCATCAATTCTTCGGTGCTCAGCCTTCTTCACAGTCCAACTCTCACATCCATACATGACCACAGGAAAAACCATAGCCTTGACTAGATGAACCTTTGTTGGCAAAGTAATGTCTCTGCTTTTGAATGTGCTGTCTAGGTTGGTCATAACTTTCCTTCCAAGGAGTAAATGTCTTTTAATTTCATGGCGGCAGTCACCATCTGTAGTGATTTTGGAGCCCAGAAAAATAAAGTCTGACACTGTTTCCACTGTTTCCCCATCTGTTTCCCATGAAATGGTGGGACTGGATGCCATGATCTTGTTTTCTGAATGTTGAGCTTTAAGCCAACTTTTTCACTCTCCACTTTCACTTTCATCAAGAGGCTTTTGAGTTCCTCTTCACTTTCTGCCATAAGGGTGGTGTCATCTGCATATCTGAGGTTATTGAGATTTCTCCCGGCAATCTTGATTCCAGCTTGTGTTTCTTCCATCTGCATGACATAGTATAAAAAAGCATTTCATAGGTAAGTGCAAAAAGTGGCATTTTATTTCATGATCAAAATGACTCAGGCACCTGATGTATTTTAAATTAAGGGTGTTCAAAGAAGGCTTATCCTTTTATCATCTTATTTTCTATGGATACTTCCTCTCTAGGTGATCTCTTTCAGTCCCATGGCTTTAAATATTAACTGTTTGTAATTGAATTAAAAATTGATATATATTAATCTTGTCTTCCCAAATGTTACAATCAACTTCCTACTTAATATCTTCACTTGGTCCAGTTCAGTCGCTCAGTCGTGTCCAACTCTTTGCAACCCCGTGAACTGCAGCAACCAGGCCTCCCTGTCCATCACCAACTCTTGGAGATTACTCAAACCTATGTCCATTAAGTCGGTGATGCCATCCAACCATCTCATCCTCTGTCATCCCCTTCCCCTCCCGCCTTCAATCTTTCCCAGCATCAAGGTCTTTTCAAATGATTCAGTTCTTCATATCAGGTGGCCAAAGTATTGGAGTTTCAGCTTCAACATCAGTCCTTCCAATGAATATTCAGGACTGATTTCCTTTAGGATGGACTTGTTGGATCTCCTTGAAGTCCAAGGGACTCTCAAGAGTCTTCTCCAACCCCACAGTTCAAAAGCATAAATTCTTTGGTGCTCAGCTTTCTTTATAGTCCAACTCTCACATCCATACATCACTACTGGAAAAACCATAACCTTGACTAGACGGACCTTTGTTGGCAAAGTAATGTCTCTGCTTTTTAATATGCTGTCTAGATTGGTCATAACTTTTCTCCCAAGGAGTGAGTGAAGTGAAGTTGCTCAGTCGTGTCCAACTCTTTGTGACCCCATGGACTGTAGCATACTAGGCTCCTCTGTCCATGGGATTTCCCAGGCAAGTATACTGGAGTGGGTTGCCATTTCCTTTTCTGTAAGTGTCCTTTAATTTCATGGCTGTAGTCACCATCTGCAGTGATTTTGGAGCCCAGAAAAATAAACAG
>NW_011494449.1:61645-67358 GCF_000754665.1 Bison bison bison | reverse complement strand
TTTTCTGAATGTTGAGCTTTAAGCCAACTTTTTCACTCTCCTCTTTCACTCTCATCAAGAGGCTCTTTAGTTCTTCTTCACTTTCTGCCATAAGGGTGGTGTCATCTACATATCTGAGGTTATTGATATTTCTCCTGGCAATCTTGATTCCTGCTTGTGCTTCATCCAGCCACTCTGCATATAAGTTAAATAAGCAGGGTGACAATATACAGCCTTGATGTACTCCTTTTCCTATTTGGAACCAGTCTACTGTTCCATGTCCAGCTCTAACTGTTGCTTCCTGACCTGCATACAGACTTCTCAAGAGCAAGGTCAGGTAGTCTGGTATTCCCATCTCTTTCAGAATTTTCCACAGTTTGTGGTGATCCACACAGTCAAAATCTTTGGCATAGTTAATAAAGCTGAAATAGATGTTTTTTTGGAACTCTCTTGCTTTTTCAATGATCCAGCAGATATTGGCAATTTGATCTCTGCTTCCTGTACCTTTTCTAAAACCAACTTGAAAATCTGGATTTTCACAATTCACATTCTGTTGAAGCCTGGTTTGGAGAATTTTGAGCATTGCTTTGCTAGCATGTGAGATGAGTGCAATTGTGCGGTAGTTTGAGCATTCTTTGGCATTGCCTTTCTTTGGGATTGGAATGAAAAAAAAATGACCTTTTCCAGTCTTGTGGCCACTGCTGCATTTTCCAAATTTGCTGGCATATTGAGTGCAGCACTTTCACAGCATCATTTTTAGGATTTTAAATAGCTCACTGGAATTTTTCACTTGGAAATACCTTCAAATTTAATTTGCCTTAAATGGAACTCTTAATTGCACCCTCAACACTGTTTTTCCTCCTGCCTTCCCTATTAATTTAATAGCAATATTACATTTTATTGTTTAAGCTAATAACCTAGAAGTCATCCTTGGTCTCACTCTTAACCACATAGTGTATATCCAATTCACTAGCAAAGAGTATTCTTGCCTGGAGGATCCCAGGTATGGGGGAAACTGGTGGGCTGCCGTCTATGGGGTCACACAGAGTTGGACATGACTGAAGCAACTTAGCAGCAGCAGCAGCAGCAGCAAAGTTGTTAGCTCAGTCTTCAAAAGTTATCTGGAATCCATCAACTTCTGTCAATTTCCATTGCTACTACTGTAGCCCAAGACAATATCATTTTTTATTAGCACATTAGCTTACTAAATGCTAGCTTGGCCCCTCAATCCTTTCTGACTCACCAGCCAAAATCATAAATTAGATTATGTCACATTTTTCCCATTATACATTTCCCATTATACATTTCCCATTATACATTTCCCATTCCACATTCCCAAGTTTCCCATTATAATTTGTTGTTGTTTATTTGCTAAATTGTATCTGACTGTTTAGTGATCCCAGGGACTGTAGCCCTCCAGGCTCCTCTGTTCTTGGGATTTTCCAGGCAAGAATACTGGAGTAGGTTGCCATTTCCTTCCCAATCAGGGTCTTTTCTAATGAATTGACTCTACACATCAGATGGCCAAAGTATTGGAGCTTAAGCTTCAGGATCAGTCCTTCCAATGAATATTCAGGACTAATTTCCTTTAGGATTGATTGCTTTGATCTCCTTGCAGTCCAAAGGACTCTCAAGAATCTCCTCCAACACCACAGTTCAAAAGTATCAATTCTTCGATGCTCAACCTTCTTTGAGGCACGCAGGATCTTTTAGCTGCCGCATGCAAGCTCTTCCTCAGTTGTGGCATGTGGAATCTAGTTCTCTGACCAAGGATTGAACCCAATCCCCTTGCACTGGGAACTCAGTCTTAGCCACTGGACCACCAGGGAAGTCCCCAGATGGATATGATTTAACCTTAAAAAGGGTTTCCCAGGTAGCACAAGTGTTAAAGAACCCACCTGCCAATGTAGGAGACACAAGAGTCGCAGGCTCAATTCTTGGTTTGGGAAGATCCCCTGGAGAAGGAAATGGCAATCCACTACAGTATTCTTGTTTGGAGAATCCCATGGACAGAGAGGTCTGGCAGGGTGCAATCCATAGGGTCACAAACAGTCAGACATGATAAGCGACTTAGCCGTCACAGCACACAGCCATTAAAAAAAAAAAAAAAAGAGGAAATCTGGCCTTTGGGACAGCATGCTTGAACCCTGAGGTCATTGTGCTAAGTGAAATGTCAGACAGAGAAAGACAAATACTGTGTGATCTCACTTATATGTAGAACCTGAAAATTCAAACCCAGAGGAACAGAAAACAGATTTGCAGTTACAGAGACTGGCAGTTGGAGACAAGGCAAATGGGTGAAGGTAGTCAAGAGGTAAAAACTTCCAGTTATAAGAGAATTAAGTTCTGGGGATATAATGTATAGCTTGATGACTACAGTTAACAATACTGTATCTGACATATGAAAATTGCAAGATCTTAAAATTTTTCATCACAAGGAAAAGAACTGTGTGAGGCAATGAATGTTAATTAGACTTATTATGGTAAGCATTTTGCGAGATACACATATATCAAAACATTATACAGCTACATGTAAAAGAATGAAGTTAGAACAAAGATAAACTCAAAATGCATTAAAGACCTAAATATAAGACCAGAAACTATAAAACTCTTGGAGGACAGCAAAGGCAGAATACTCTATAACATAAATCACAGCAAAATCTTCTATGACCCACCTACCAGAGTAATGGAAATAAAAATAAACAAGTAGAATCTAGTTAAACTTGAAAGCTTTTGCACAGAAAAGGAAACTATAAACAAGGTGAAAAGACAACCCTCAGAATGGGAGAAAGTAATAGCAAATAAAACAACTGACAAAGGATTAATTTCCAAAATATACAAGCAGCTTATGCAACTCAATAAGAGAAAAACAACCCAATCAAGCAGTGAGTGAAAGACCTAAACAGACATTTCTCCAAAGAAGACATACAGGTGGCTAACAAACACATGAAAAGAATCTCAACATCACTCATTATTAGAGAACTGCAAGTCAAAACTACAATGAAGTATCACCTCATACCATACAGAATGGCCATCATCAAAAACCCTACAAACAATAAGTGCTGGAGTTCTTTCACTGTTGGTTGGAATGTAAATTGACGCAGCCACTATGGAAGACAGTATGAAAGTGAAAGTGAAAGTTGTTCAGTCCTTTCTGGCTCATTGGAATGGGTAGCCTTTCCCTTCTCCAGGGGATCTTCCCAACCCAGGGATCGAAGCCAGGTCTTCCACATTGTAGGCGAATTCTTTACCAAATAGAGATTCTTTAAAAAACTAGGAATAAAGCTACCATATGACCCAACAATCCCACCACTGGACCTATAACCCTGAGAAAATCATAATTTAAAAAGACACATGTATCCCCACGTTCACTGCAGCACTATCTACAAGAGCTAGGACATGGAAGCAATCTAGATATCCATCAACAGGTGAATGGATAAAGAAACGGTGATACAAATATACAATAGGCTATTACTCAGCCATTAGGAGGAGTGAATTCGAATCAGTGCTAATGAGGTGGATGAACCCAGAGCCTATTATACAGAGTGAAGTAAGTCAGAAAGGGAAAAACAAATATTGTATGCTAACGCATATATATGGAATCTGGAAAGATGGTACTGATTAACCTATTTGCAGGGCAGCAGTAAAGATGCAGACATAGAGGACAGACTTATGGACGTGGGGGTGGCTAGGAAGGAGAGGGTGGGATAAACGGAGAGAGTAGCATGGAAACATATACGCTAACATATGTAAAATAGACAGCCAGTGGGAATTTGCTGTATGACTCAGGGAACTCAAACCAGGGCTCTGTGACAATCGAGAGGGCTGGAATGGGGGAGGAGACGGGAGGGAGGCTCCGGGAAGGGAGACTCATGTATACCTATGGCTGATCCACAGTGATGTATGGCAGAAATCAACACAAAATTGCAATTATCCTCTAATTAAAAATAAGTAAATTAAGAAAAAATAACGAAAAAAAGCATTATGTTGTACATCTTAAGATAATTGATATGCCTGACTTTCAATAAACTGGAAAAATATATAAAATAAAGTTTATTCCTAAATAATCTCCCAAGTTTTATCAAAAAATTCCATTTCTTAGTGGCATTAGCAAACTTTCAAGTCTTCAATGATCACATATGGCCAATAGCTACAGTATTAAAAGGGAAGATGCATAGCATTTCTGTCATTACAGAAAGTTCTATTGAACAGTGTTGTTAGAGCCAGGCAGAGGAGAGAAATGAACACCTCTGTAAGGAGGAAAGGCTTCATCAGACTAGGTCACAGAACAAGGAAAACATCAGGGCAGCGTGGCCCAGGGGCTGGGAATAGACATGAATTCAAGTCTAGTTTCAGCCTGTTAGAAGCTGTAGGGTTTGAACAAGTTGATTACCATCTCTCCCTTGCCTTTCTTCTCTATAAAATGTGAATACTGATTGATTCCACTTTTCTATAGGCTTATTTGGAAGGAATGATGCTAAAGCTGAAACTCCAGTACTTTTGCCGCCTCATGTGAAGAGTTGACTCACTGGAAAGACTCTGATGCTGGGAGGGATTGAGGGCAGGAGGAGAAGGGGACGACAGAGGATGAGATGGCTGGATGGCATCACCGACTTGATGGACGTGAGTCTGAGTGAACTCCGGAAGTTGGTGATGGACAGGGAGGCCTGGTGTGCTGCAGTTCATGGGGTCGCAAAGAGTTGGACACGATTGAGTGACTGAACTGAACTGACTGACAGGCTTATTTTGAGGGCTCAATGAGACCACATATACCAAAGGCTTAGCATGATGCCTGCATGCAGTACGTGCTGAAGAAATGATAGTGTTGGGCTGAGGGTGAGGACATTTCAACAAATAACCACTGCACTCTGAGGTATTCCCATCCAGTAGCTTGGAATTACTTCTGAGCGAAGAAGAAAGCTTATCTCAGGTCCTAAGGAATCTTGGAATTAAATATATATATCAGAAGGGAGGTGAAGAGAAACCATCAGTTGGTGAGCATAGTATCAGAAAGGATTTCAGTCAGCCTCAGGCAGCAGAAAACCCAACAAACCTATGAGTTAAACCAGGAAACCAGTAAGAAGTTTATTTCTTGAGGGAACTATCACTGCTCAAGGCTACTCTGGCTTCCTGCTTCATCACCTCTAGTACATGACAGTCATCCCCACAGCCACAACACGTTAGCTACTCCTCTAGGCACCACGTCTGTATTCCTGGAAGGATCAAATGGGCTTCTCCTTTTTATTTCAGAAAGGATGTAAACCTCCTCCAGTGCACCTCCTCCATCATCTCATTGACCAGAAGACCTCTGTGCCACCCCTAGAAGTCAGTTTGCTTTAGAATAAACCACATAAAATTGCCAATGTTTCTTCATTTTTTGAAAGTGAAAGTGTCAGTCACTGACTCTTTGCAACCCCATGGACTGTAGCCCTCCAGGCTCCTCTGTCCATGGAATTCTCCAGGCAAGAACACTGGAGTGGGTAGCCATTCTTTCTCCAGGAGATCTTTCTGACCCAGGGGTTGAACCCAGGTTTCCTGCATTGCAGGCAGATTCTTTACCATCTGAGCCATCAGGGAAGCCCCAAGAATACTGGAGTGGGTTGCCATGACCTCCTCCAGGGGTTCTTCCTGATACAGGGATCAAAGCCACATCTCTCATGTCTCCTGCATCGCCAGGAGATTCTTTACCACTAGTGCTACCTGGAACAAAGAGTCAATTTCTTAGGTGCATCGC
>NW_011494449.1:61195-61384 GCF_000754665.1 Bison bison bison | reverse complement strand
TTGGGGTGAGACAGAATTGCACGTGAGTGAAAGGAAATTTATTGGCTTATTCTCTTAGAATTTAATTCAAATTCCATGCCTGCCTCCTTCCTTTGGGAGGAATGATTATCTGAGTTGAAGCTGAAGGGACTAGATGAGATAAGATTAAAGACAGTATTAGAAGAAAAGGTGGTGTTGGATTTTTTGTTT
>NW_011494449.1:52886-59636 GCF_000754665.1 Bison bison bison | reverse complement strand
ACTATTATTAATTATTAATATTCATTAATGTTAATATATTACTTATTATAACTTTGGAAGCACATTACCATGATACTCCTCTCATAAAATGAAGACACCAAGGCCCAGACAGGTAAGGCCCTGTTTGAGAACAACACTCCCCATCAGCCAGAATTTGGAGGTCAAAGATTAGGTTTCCATAATACCTACTTGCTTAATATGAGTTTGAACAAGTTCGTTTCATCAGGTTCAAAGCAAGTAAGGCATTGCAGTAATGTTTTAGGCTGGACCTCAGTTTCCTCTATGTCAGAATGGAAGAATACAGACTTGAGAGTGCTCTGGGTTTCGATGTGTTGAAGTTTCTTGAGATTGAGTGAGCAAGGTTGGGACTGAAAGCTATGAAGACAAATGTGTGGGCATCTGAGGTCTCCTTCACATGTCCATGACACACCACTCAGAGGGTCTGTTTACAGCAACACATACTGTATTGGAATCTTCCACGTTGCTCCCCGTGGAGGTGCTGACAGCATCATCTTTGCCCTTCTGCATGTGTTCAGTGACTGTGAATAAAGATACAGTAATGCTGAGTCGGCCTCGTTTGTCCCTTCCCAGGGAACCTCATGAGGAATCAGTCAAAACTTCAAGTCTCAAATATAGTCCCCTGTGCTATACAGCAGGTCTTCGTGTATCTATTTTACATACAATAGTGTGTATATGTTAACGTCAAACTCCTTATCTCTCTCCCCTCCATCTCCCACTAAAATGTTTTTTAATTATCTCTTATGTGTGGAATCTGAAACAAAACAAAAAAAAAAAAGCCATAGATACAGAGAACAAATTGATGATTGGCAGAGGTGAGGGGGTGGGAGATGGACAAAATGGGTGATGATGATCAAAAGGTAGGAATTTATAGTCATAAACTGAGTCTCGGGAATGAAGTAGCCTGGTGACTATAGTTGATAAACTGTACTTTATATTTGAAAGTTGTTAAGAGAGTAAATCTTCAAAGTTCTCATCATAAGAAAAAAAATTGTAACTATATATGGTGCTGGACAGATTTACTAGATTTACTGTGGTGATCATTTCACAATACATACATATATCAAATCCCCTTATATTGTACAAATCATTATATGCCTAAAACTTATATGTCAACTATGTTTCAATAAAATGAAATTTAAAAAAACTACATCTCCAAGTGACAGATCATTCTTTTTTTAATTAAATATTTTACTTATTTTTAAATTAAATTTTATTGGAGTATAGTTGCTTTAAAATGTTGTGTTAGTTTCTGCTGTACAACAAGGTGAATCAGCTACATGTTTACATGTGTCCCCTCTTTTCTGGATTTTCTTCCCATTTATGTCACCACAGAGTGTTGGGTAGAGTTCTCTGTGCTCTACACTAGGTGCTCACTGTTTAATTATTTTATACATAGTATCAGTAGCGTATGTATGCTCGTGTGCATTCGAAGGCTCTTCAGTTGTGTCCGACTCTGTGTGACCTACAGATTACAGCCTACCAGGCTCCTCTGTCCATGGGATTTTTCAGGCAAGAATACTGGAGTGGGTTACCATTTCCTTCTCTGTATCTATGCTTATAACTTGGTAAATGGCTCCTTTGTTCAACTCTCAATGACCTAACTGAATGTGCCCTCTGCTTCCCATGGGGATCATGAATGACAGGCACATACATCATTTATGTTTATCATAAACCTAGTTCCTTTTTATTACATGCTGAGGTCCCTTCAGTTCAGTTCAGTGGCTCAGTCGTGTCTGACTCTGTGACCCCATGAACTGCAGCATGCCAGGCTTCCCTGTCCATCACCAACTCCCATAGCTTACTCAAACTCATGTCCATTGAGTCGGTGATGCCATCCAACCATCTCATCCTCTGTCATCCCCTTCTCCCGCCTTCAATCTTTCCCAGCATCAGGGTCTTTTCCAATAAGTCAGTTCTTCACATCAGGTGGCCAAATATTGGAGTTTCAGCTTCAGCATCAGTCCTTCCAATAAATACTCAGGACTGATTTCTTTGAGGATTGACTGGTTTGATCCCCTTGCAGTCTAAGGGACTCTCAATGGTCTTCTTCAACACCACAGTTCAAAAGCATAAATTCTTTGGTGCTCAGCTTTCTTTATGGTCCAACTCTCACATCCATACATGACTACTGGGAAAACCATAGCCTTGACTAGATGGACCTTTGTCGGCAAAGCAACGTCTCTTCTTTTAACATGCTGTCTAGGTTGGTCATAGCTTTTCTTCCAGGGAGTAAGTGTCTTTTAATTTCATGGCTGCAGTCACCATCTGCAGTGATTTTGGAGCCCAAGAAAAGAAAGCCTGTTACTTTCCATAATTTCCCCATCTATTTGCCATGAAGTGATGGGACCGGATGGAGGTGAGCCTTTGAGATGTATGTGACAGAACCAGAGCAATGAAGTCAGGAGGTCCTGAATCCCACCTCTGGCTTTCTTACTGGGGTGTGAAGTCTGCCAAGTTAAGTAACACATCAGCTTCAGTTTTTTCATTTGTAAAGTGGAGATGAAAATCTCATTGATTTCTTACAAGTATTAAAGGATCAATGTTTGCATAGCATCTTACAGCTCCTGGAATAGTAGTTTCTGAATGCATTTTAATTGCCTTCATATTTGGGATTTTGAGTGCAGTTTTGGTGTTCCTTTGTAGAATTCCTGAGACAGGGTGAGAAGCAGCTGCAAGACCTCTCCTGGAGAGAACCTATCTCAGTGTTATCTCTGGGACTGATATGTCAAGCTTCTCAAATCCTTGGGCTCTTGGCTTGTATTCTTCTCATAACCTGGCTCATATTTTGCCCTACATTTCAAATATTAAATATAACATTCAGTGTTTTGTATTTTAAAATGCTGAATATTACACAGTATTATAAAATTTATTTTCCTTGAAAACAGAAAAGCATGACTTTTTAAGTGCTTTCTTTTTTACAATGTTGTTCATTGCTTGTTACAGCTACGTACTTATGATTTCAATAGATAGAATCTGGCTGCAAAGCCAGAGACCCCAGTTCAATTACTGGGTCAGGAAGATCCCCTGAAGAAGAGATAGTCTACACCATGGGCTTTTCTGGTGGCTTAGATGGTAAAGAATCCACCTGCAATGTGGGAGACCTGGGTTTGATCCCCGGGTTGGGAAGATCCCCCTGGAGGAGGGCGTGGCAACCCACTCCAGTATTCTTGCCTGCAGAATCCCCATGGAAGAGGAGCCTGGCAAGCTACAGTCCATGGGGTCATAGAGTCGGACAAGAACGAGCAACTAGGCACAGCATGTGGCATATATCTTGTATACATATTTAATTAGAAAAAGAGAAAGAAAAATACTTTCTTTTCCCAAATTTCAAGAGTAATTTTACTGCTTTTAATCATAAGTATAAAGCATGTTGTAAAAAAGTAAAAAGCAGTATAAGCCAGAAAGGAATATAAATATCACCACAATATAAATACTATAACACAAAAACGACCACTGTTGTCATTTGAGGGAACAGCAACCTCTCTATGTCTTTATATATCTGTACACACACACAGGCATGCACATACAGTCATGCAATTTTATACAAACAGATTTTTTTCAACTTATTTTATATTGGAGTATAGCTGATTAACAATGGTGCGTTAGTTTCAGATGCACAGCAAAGTGATTCAGTTATACATATAAATGTATCTATTCTTTTCAAATTCTTTTTCCATTCAATCTGTTGCATAATATTGAGCAGAGTTCCCTGTGCTATACAGTAGATCATTGCTGATTATCCACTTTAAATACAGCAATGTGTATGTGGCAATCCCAAACTCCCGAACTATCCCTCCTCCATACTACCCTTCTCTCTAGTATCCTTAAGTTCATTCTCTAAGTTTGTGAATCTGTTTCTGTTTTTAAAATAAGTACATTTGTATCATTTTTTTTTAGATTCCACATATAAGTGATATTGCATGGTATTTCTCTTTGTCTGACTTGCTTCACTCAACATGACAATGTCTAATTCCATCCATACTGCTGTAAGTGGCATTATTTTCATTCTTCTTTAATGATTGAGTAATATTCCATTGTATATATATACCACACCTTCTTTATTCATCCCTCTGTTGATAAACATTTAGGTTGCTTCCGTGTCTTGGCTATTTTAAATATTGTTGCTATGAACATTGAGGTATGTGTGTCCTTTTGGACCATGTTTCTATTCAAATATATGCTCAAGAGTGGGATTGAAGGATCATATAGTAGCTCTATTTTTAGTTTTTAAGAAACCTCTAAGCTGTTCTCCTTAGTGGCTGCATCAATTTACATTCCCACCAATATACAGATACATCATTATGATATTCTGCCTGGCCTTGTATCTTGAGCTGATTTAAATTAGTCTCTAAATGTCTGACAATCTCTTCAGCTAAGTCAAGTTCTCCCTTTTTGTGATGTTTTATTGATTGAGAGAAAGAGATTCTTTCACTCTTTCAAGGTAAGACTTGTTAGTGGGATTAGATAATTACTTCCAGCACTTCTAGGTTCTTTTTCCCCAAAGCAAATCCTGTTTGCTTTCAAACCTGGACTTCATTAAAGGTTCCATATGATATCTATGGGTTGCCTCAGAATGTGATTGAACACGGTGTCCTCACTATGTAATTTCTCACTCAACGCCAGCCCTCATCCCAGCGGAAGCCTATACACCCAAGTCCTCAGAGGCTGAGGACTCAGAGCTGAGGGCAAAGTCTGAGGACCCAGAAAGCTCTGCCCACAGTTTCACTTGTCATTTTTTCAGCTTCTCTCTGCCTCTTCTCCTGAGTTCCTACAACTTCATCAGGGCTGCAGGACACCATACTCAGATGTGGAAGTCTGCCTTTTCTCTCTTTTCCAGATGAAATCCAACCATACGAAACTTGTGAGGAACTTCCCTCGTGGCCCAGTGGCTAAGACTCTGCTCCCAATGCAGGGGTTTGGTCCCTGGTCAGGGAACTGATCCCACATGCCATGCTGCAAGAAAGATCAGAGATCCCAAGCACCCCGCAACTAAGACTTGGGGCAGCCAAATGAATAAAATAAATATTTTGGAGAAAGAATGTTGTGATATTGAACAAGTTTACACAAAATATGGGAATATCACAGGAGAATAATCACATTCCAGTCCTGTCGTGCTTTGCCAGCTACTCAGCTAAGCACTTTCCTTCCCTGCTGCCTCCTATCACCAATGCTCTGGACACACAACTACCCCCAGCAGGCTGCCCATTGGCAGGGGCATTCTAAGCCCCCTCTCCTGATCTCACTCCACTGTGTCCCTCACAGAAGAAGACACCAGGTTAGCTCACCTTCCCCAGACAGGAACGCCAGCCAACCCTGTTCTCCATCTGTTACAAGCTCACTGTCTTTTAAAAGAGTTCGTTACAGTACAAATGAGCTTATTTACAAAAAAGAAGTAGAGTCATAGATGTAGAAATCAAATTTATGGTTACCAGGGCATAAGACGGGATGAATAAATTGGGAGATTGGGGTTGACGTATGCATCAGCTCAGTTTAGTTCAGTTGCTCAGTAATGTCCAACTCTTTGTGACCCCATGAATTGCAGCCCGCCAGGCCTCCATGTCCATCACCAACTCCCGGAGTTTACCCAAACCCATGTCCATTGTGTCAGTGATGCCATCCAACCATCTCATCCTCTGTCATCCCCTTCTCCTCCTGCCCTCAATCTTTCCCAGCATCAGGGTCTTTTCCAATGAGTCAGCTCTTTGCATCAGGTTGCCAAAGTATTGGAGTTTCAGCCTCAACATCAGTGCTTCCAGTGAACACCCAGGACTGATCTCCTTTAGGATGGACTGGTTGGATCTCCTTGCAGTCCAAGGGACTCTCAAGAGTTTTCTCCAACACCACAATTCAAAAGCATCAATTCTTTGGCACTCAGCTTTCTTTATAGTCCAACTCTCACATCCATACATGACCACTGAAAAAACAATAGCCTTGACTAGACAGACCTTTATTGGCAAAGTAATGTCTCTGCTTTTTAATATGCTGTTTAGGTTGGTCATAACTTTCCTTTCAAGGAGTAAGCGTCTTTTAATTTCATTGCTGCATTCACCATCTGCAGTGATTTTGGAGCTCAGAAAAATAAAGTCAGCCACTCTTTCCACTGTTTCCCCATCTACCTGCCATGAAGCGATGGGATCAGATGCCGTGATCTTAGTTTTCTGAATGTTGAGCTTTAAGCCAACTTTTCACTCTCCTCTTTCACTTTCATCAAGAGGCTCTTTAGTACCTCTTCACTTTCTGCCATAAGGGTGGTGTCATCTGCATATCTGAGGTTATGGATATTTCTTCCGGCAATCTTCCAGTCCAGCGTTTCTCATGATGTACTCTGCATGTAAGTCAAATAACCAGGGTGACAATATACAACCTTGATGTACTCCTTTTCCTATTTGGAACCAGTCTGTTCTTCCATGTTCAGTTCTAACTGCTGTTTCCTGTCTTGCATACACGTTTCTCAAGAGGCAGGTCAAGTGGTCTGGTATGCATACTACTATATATAAAATAGATAACTAGTTTGCATTCCCACCAACAGTGTAAGAGAGTTCCCTTTTCTCCACACCCTCTCCAGCATTTATTGCTTGTAGACTTTTGGATCGCAGCCATTCTGACTGGAGTGAAATGGTACCTCATAGTGGTTTTGATTTGCATTTCTCTGATAATGAGTGATGTTGAGCATCTTTTCATGTGTTTGTTAGCCATCTGTATGTCTTCTTTGGAGAAATGTCTATTTAG
>NW_011494449.1:50432-51566 GCF_000754665.1 Bison bison bison | reverse complement strand
TGGTGTATGATCTTTTTAATGTGGTGTATTACACTGATTGATTTGTGGATATTGAAGAATCCTTGCATCCCTGGGATAAAGTGCACTTGGCCATGGTGTATGATCTTTTTAATGTGTTGTTGGATTCTGATTGCTAGAATTTTGTTAAGGTTTTTGCATCTACGTTCAGCAGTGATACTGGCCTGTAGTTTTCTTTTTTTGTGGGATCTTTGTCAGGTTTTGGTATTAGGGTGATGATGGCCTCATAGAATGAGTTTGGAAGTTTACCTTCCTCTGAAATTTTCTGGAAGAGTTTGAGCAGGATAGGTGCTAGCTCTTCTCTAAATTTTTGGTAGAATTCAGCTGTGAAGCCGTCTGAACCTGGGCTTTTGTTTGCTGGAAGATTTTTTATTACAGTTTCAATTTCCGTGCTTGTGATGGGTCTATTAAGATTTTCTATTTCTTCCTGGTCCAGTTTTGGAAAGTTGTACTTTTGTCCATTTCTTCCACGTTGTCCATTTTATTGGCATATAATTGTTGATAGTAGTCTCTTATGATCCTTTGTATTTCTGTGTTGTCTGTTGTGATCTCTCCATTTTCATTTCTAATTTTATTGATTTGATTTTTCTCCCTTTGTTTCTTGATGAGTCTGGCTAATGGTGGGAATGCAGACCAGTACAGCCACTATGGAGAACAGTGTGGAGATTCCTTAAAAACTGGAAATAGAACTGCCTTATGATCCAGCAATCCCACTGCTGGGCATACACACTGAGGAAACCAGAAGGGAAAGAGACACATATACCCCAATATTCATCGCAGCACTGTTTATAATAGCCAGGACATGGAAGCAACCTAGATGCCCATCAGCAGATGAATGGATAAGAAAGCTGTGGTCCATATACACAATGGAGAATTACTCAGCCATTAAAAAGAATACATTTGAATCAGTTCTAATGAGATGGATGAAACTGGAACCTATTATACAGAGTGAAGTAAGCCAGAAAGAAAAACACCAATACAGTATACTAACGCATATATATGGAATTTAGAAAGATGGTAACAATAACCCTGTGTATGAGACAGCAAAAGAGACACTGATGTATAGATCAGTCTTATGGACTCTGTGGGAGAGGGAGAGGTGGAGAGATTTGGGAA
>NW_011494449.1:47349-50332 GCF_000754665.1 Bison bison bison | reverse complement strand
GAGTCGCCAGTCCAGGTTCGATGCACGATACTGGATGCTTGGGGCTGGTGCACTGGGACGACCCAGAGGGAGGGTATGGGGAGGGAGGAGGGAGGAGGGTTCAGGATGGGGAACACAGGTATACCTGTGGCAGATTCATTTCGATATTTGGCAAAACTAATACAATATTGTAAAGTTTAAAAATAAAATAAAATTTAAAAAAAAAGAATGTAGAAACCATGTTGCATATAAAATTGGTATATTTCTAAACATACTATTCTAAGCTAATTAACAAATCCTAACTGGGTGCTTCATCATCTGTATATTATATCTTGTTATTTAATAGTAGAAAAAACTTTATTCTTGAAATTTTTTTGTGCTTGGTTTTGATATTCTCTGATTTATTCATTTGCTATGGGCAATAGGAATTACAAAGTGTATTTAATCCTTGATTTCAAGGAATGGCCAATCATGGGGAGAAAAGGCATATGTATATATGAAACAAAATCAATGCAGGTTGGTATACAACTCATTGTAATGATTATAATGACTGATGCCGTCAATAAACATAAAAAAATTTAAAAAAATAGATAACTAATAAGGACCTACTGTATAGCACAGAGAACTCTACTCAGTACTCTGTCATGGCTTATATGGGAAAAGAATCTTAAAAAAGAATGGATGCATGTATGTGCTAAGTCACTACAGTTGTGTCTGACTCTTTGCAACCCCATGGGCTGTAGGCCACCAGGCTCCTCTGTCCTTGGGACTCTCCAGGCAAGAATACTAGAGTGGGTTGTGATGCCCTCCTCCAGGGGATCTTCCCGACCCAGTGATCAAACCCATGACTCTTATGTCTCCTACATTGACAGGTGGGTTCTTTACCACTAGCGCCACCTAGGAAGCCCAGATATATGCATATGCATAACTGATCCATTATGTTGTACACCTGAAATTAACCCAACATTGTGAATCAATTATACTCCAATACAAATTTTAAAATAAATAGGTAAAAGAGTCCCTTTAGAGTTTCGTCCTTGCAGAAGACTCTTTACTAGATGATCCACTTAGTGGAAGTGTTTATAAGAAGTCCTCTAGGGATGTGCTCCTTGTCTTCCACTGGTGCTTCGTCTCCCTCCTTGCACTGCTGCATCTGCTTTCTACTCTCAACCTCTCTTCACTGATGGTGCTCACCATGCCCACAGCCAACCCTGCTGGGGAAGAGAGGTCATGCGGACATATGACTGTCTAACTCCTGGGGCATTGTTGCCTCCTCTCTGTTATGACAGAAGTTATGCTTTATTTTTACTCTCTTTCTCTCCTGATCTGGTATCTAGTCCCATCACTTCATGGCAAATAGATGGGGAAACAGTCGAAACAGTGGCTGACTTTATTTTTCTGGGCTTGAAAATCACTGCAGATGGTGATTGCAGTCATGAAATTAAAAGACACTTATTCCTTGGAAGGAAAGTTATGACCAACCTAAACAGCATATTAAAAAGCAGAGATACTACTTTGTCAACAAAGGTCCATCTAGTCAAGGCTACGGTTTTTCCAGTGGTGATTTATGGATGTGAGAGTTGGACTATAAAGAAAGCTGAGTGCTGAAGAATTGATGCTTTTGAACTGTGGTGTTGGAGAAAACTCTTGAGAGTCCCTTGGACTGCAAGGAGATCCAACCAGTCCATTCTGAAGGAGATCAGCCCTGGGTGTTCATTGGAAGGTCTGATATTGAAGCTGAAACTCCAATACTTTGGCCACCTGATGTGAAGAGCTGACTCATTTGAAAAGACCCTGATGCTGGGAAAGATTGAGGGCAAGAGGAGAAGGGGATGACAGAAGATAAGATGGTTGGATGACATCACTGAGTCAATGGACATGAGTTTGAGCGAACTCTGGGAGTTGGTGATGGACAGGGAGGCCTGGGGTGCTGCAGTTCATGGGGTCGCAAAGAGTCGGACACGACTGAGCAACTGAACTGAACTGAACTCCTGATCTGCCTTTACACACATTGCTGCATCTCATGCTGTGGTCCCTCGCACCATCATTTACCATGATTTCTATACTTGATCACAGAGAGAAGCACATTTATTCATCACCCAACTAAGCCATGGAAGCAAGATTATGTTAACATTTGGCTTTGCAGATGAGAACAAAAAAGAATGGCTAATTATATCAGCAAACTACTGACAGATTTAGAGCTCATGAAACAAAGATGTATCTCGCTGCCTCGTTTCCTTTGCCTTCCCCCTGCCCCTTTCCTTCTTCCTTCCTTCAAAGAAATATTCAGTAGACATAACTCTGAGCCAACCACTGAGGACAAAAACGGCTAACAAAATAGACGTGGTCCCTATTCTCAAACGATGCATTACTACAGAGAGGTGAGTGCTTTGAGGAAAACAATGGCGTACTTTGGGAGAGAAAAATAGAAACTCTGATTGTGTCAAAGAAATCTTCCCTGAGATGAGACCTAGAAAAAATTTTTTCCATCTCAGCACTCCTGACATTTGGAGCCAGATAAGTCTATGGTGTGAGTGTTGTCCTGCGTATTGTAGGATGTTTTGCAGCCTCCCTGGCCAGTACCTTTTTTTGTCCTGGGGGTACAATCCCCTTCACATGCACACACATATTTGAGAACCACTGACTTCAAGTGTGAATAAGTAAGTTAACAGCAATGAATGAGAAGAATGTTTCAGGCAAAGGGAACCGTGTGTGCAAGAGCCTTGAAGCCAAGAAGCAGCACAGCAAGTACCAAAGTTGGGAGAACCTTGGAGGCTGAGGCACAGAATAGAGTAAGAGCAGAGGGGGCAATGTGAAGCCCAGGGTGAGCAAGGTCAGGGCACTTGTGGTTCTTTCTCATGAACAAGATTTCCCACAGAAAAAATGCAGAAAGGAGATAGCAGATCTGAGAGATGCAGAAAATAAAAAATAGGTGGAAAATAAAAAGGGTTGTGGGACTTCAAGCTTAGACAACTGCTTATATTGTTTTATTATTGACTAAAAT